>NC_056625.2:244894723-245102223 GCF_002870075.4 Lactuca sativa
AGGACATGTAACTGATTGGGTCAGAGTTTGACAATGGCTTTTGGAAGCTACAATTTGTTGATCGATTTAGAAGTTATACTAGCAATTATAGTTATATACTTATCAAAGTGGGAGACTGTTGGATTAGGTGTGTAAGTTCATAACTAAAATTGGTATATACTTGAATTGGTAGTAGCATAGTCCTTTTTGGGTTGCCCTCAAACGTAGCAATTGGACATGATAAATTTTAGAGAGATTAATTTATTATGTGAACAATAAATTAAATAAATGGTTTATTAATGTATTATGAAAATAATATATTAATTAGAAATCATATTATTTAACTAGTAATTAACCAAAAATTAATTGGAATTAATTTTGGGATTCATTGGGTTAATTAAAAGTACAGAGACTGTTTGTTTATTTATTGAAAGTTGAGGAAGGATGGCTCTAGAACCTCATTAGATGAGGTAGACAAAAACTTCTAGGGAAATTTTCGTCTAAGGCCCTTTAGATAAGGGATTGGGCTGCTTGGTCACCAAGCAAGGGAATCTAGGGCTTATCACTTAAACCCTAGCTTTGGCCCCAAGATTCCTCAGCTATATAAAGGCCTCCCTAGCCCTTGATTTAGTCCATCCCTTCCTCTACAAGCCTTGGACGGAAGCTTGGCCCTCTTATACTCTCTCTATAGTTTTCCTCTTGCTATCTTGGGTATGATTCCATTAGAGGCATGATGCTTGTGGTGCTTGCTTCTAAAAGATCATCAAGGTGATTTCTAGTTGTTTACTATAACAACTAACAAGTATGTAACCCTAAACCTTTTCTTTAGTAATTTCGAAAATTACCTAGGGTTCTTATTTTGATGTTCATAGTTATAGGTTCAATAGTGAAAACATAGATATTGTTTTAGGTTGCATGCACACTTAAGAGTTTTAAGTTTGTTTTTTGTTATGCCTGAAACCCATCATCTTTATTTTCCACTGCAACCACAACCCATGTAACAGGATATATGTGGTTTTTTGCATCCCTCCTAATGGCTGCAAGCAACTAACCTTTGCATGTTCCCTTTAAGAAATAACCATCTACTCCAATTACCCTCCTACAACCCTCCATCAATCCTTCAAACCCTTTAAACACACATAAAACTTTGAGAAGTATGTTTCTCCATCAGGCATCACATCTACCTACATATTAACTTGATATAAGATTTGTCCTTTTCAGCTCTTCTCCATAGCTCCATGTTTTGGCATAATGCTCTATTAAAGTACCTTCTATCTGCTGAAATGCGTATTTCCTAGCATTTATGCATTGTCCAACACTTTCTATCAGGTTAAACTCTTTACTGACCTTAGCTTTCAATTTCCTTATACTCATCTTTGGTTTCTGCAATATCTCATTCATTAAATTACTTCCAATCCATTTGTAGGTTACAATGGACCTAAATTTGAATACTCTTGAGCAATTATGCCTATCAATTAAGGACTCAATATGAAAATACCTCTCATTTTCATCTAGGTTGCCCACAACCTAAAGGGACAAGTCTTATTCTTCTTACGTTTACAACACTTGCCAACAGCCTTTGATGATCATTTTTTTTCATCCCATAACTCATACCCATTCTTGACTACATAGTTGGTTAGACATAGCTTCAATTCCATTGGGTTGGAAAATTCATAACAAAAACTATGACCATTTTATACCATGCTTGATTCTCATCAAAGACAGGGAACACACCCTCATCATCTTCATCACCGGCTTCATCATCATCATTTACTTCTTCTTCATTACTATTAGGAATGGGTTTACTTGACAATTTGTTCCACTACTAGAAAAAAGGCCTTTTACGACGCTCATTGCGCGTCGTAAAACGCTCAGACGACGCGCAAATGCGTGTCAAGGAAGGCCCTGTCATAAAGAGAGACGACGCGCTTTTGCGCGTCGTCTATAGACGACGCGCATTTACGACGCGCATTTATGACGCGCATTTACGACGCGCGGTTACGACACGCAATGCGTATCAAGGAAGGCCCTGTCATAAAGGAAGACGATACGCATTCGCGTGTCGTAACCTTACGACGCGCGTGTTAATGACACGCAATGCGTATCAAGAAAGCCTCTGTCAAGAAAGGCCATGTCATAAATGAAGATGACACGCATGTTTGCGTATCATAATTTTAAATGTTAAAAAAAAAAATGTTTTTTATAGATTTACTAATTTTCAAATTAAATTTGCATTTAATGCCTCACAATATAAAATAAAATATCATATACAAAAAAATATAATCCATTTCATAAAATTTAATGTCTTACAATTCTATTTGTTACAATATATAAATTTACATGATGTGTAGTGGAACAAACAATGAGATACGCATACAATGGAGATGGATAACAAGACATCAAAAAGGAAAAAGAAGGGCAAAAAACTAAAATACGAGGCCACGCATGAGAAGCTCAGCTACTTTAGCAGCAACTGTGTTACGTGCAGCATCCTTGCTAGCCTGAGAATGAGATGCATATCAAAATATCAAATTTGTTAAGTAACTAGTTCCTTTTGTTTACTTTCCCAAATATTTTTTAAACATCATTTATCCGTACAGCACTCAAAGTAAGAAGACATACCTCACCCCTTATCAACAATGGGTTTCTTCCCTCATCAATTAGGACATAATCAAGTTCATCAACTATTGCAAAATGCAATGGTTTTGGCCTGATAAACATTGTGCTATTATTAATCCAAGAGACACTTCAAATGAAATCTGCCTTAGTAATTAGTATTAGTATGAAAAATGTGGTAATACCATCTCATAACAAGTTGCAATTACAGACGATAAAATCCCAACAAGCATCAACAGTGAAAACATATTAATCCAAGGGCAAATATGTAATTTTATATTCATGTCTAAAAAAAAGCATACCATGGAATAAGCAGCATACGGGAAGTCTGAAACTCCATAATGCAAACCATCAACAGTAAAAGCAAAAGCATTCAAAGGCTGACTAGCACTCACAAACTTTTTTCACAAAATCAAAACGCATCAGAAATATATATATATATATATATATATATATATATATATATATATATATATATATGTATGTATGTATATATATATATATATATATATATATATATATATATATACTAACAACAAGGGTATTATAGGGAGTTTACCAAAACCCCGGTTCTAGCAATCGCCAATACTCCAATGTCCTTAGTGAACAGTGTGACTATGGAACCAAATGAAACTCCCAATATTGCAGCCAAAGTAACACCCATCACAAAACCAATCTAAAGAAAATAATAAAACATTAATTAACTTTTATAAAATAAAAACATCTTTATATATTATATAAACAAAATAATTATTAATTAACATTACAGTCAACACGAAGTATGTGATATCCTTCACAGATCTATAATTCCCTTTTGAAACCGAACTAGCAATCAACGCCTAAAACAAAACAAAACAAAAAAATGGTTAAGAAGTCAACTAACTGACAAATAGTCAAACATTTTCCTTAAACTATATGTCAATTCAAGTCAAAGTCAACATTTGGTGAATTTATACCTGACCAGATGCAGCCAACGCATCTGTAATAAGGGAAACTGCCAACCAAACTTGCAGACATATATGATGAAGCAGTAGAGTAGAGTACCTTGAGCATTTCATTTTGTGCTGTCAGCAACTGGTCCCGCCCTTGCAACTGTACCATACTCATCTTACCAGCAAGTATGTCTGCTTCTTTCCCGCCCAGGAAATTTGTTTTCTTTATTCATTTAAGAACCAAAACCCTAAAAAACATTATATAGAATTATAAAAACTTCAAGAAAAGTCAAAGGGAATAATACCTCAAGAATATGTAGACGTCAATTCACAGGCAATTCAGCATTTAACACAGCAGATTTTATACCAAACTGTCAAAAAATATATAAAAAGTTTTATTAAAATCTATAATAGGTAAAAAAAGATTAATTTAATGGGAAAAATAATACTTGCTCAAAGTTTTAGTCTAAAACTTGTGTCAATTGTATTTGTAAATATAAAGACTTTCTTTTGAACAAGATCCAACTTCAAAATTGCAAGAATGTAAAGAAGCTTATCTCGATAACTACATTGTATCTAAATATAAAAGTAAAAGAAATAAATAAAGATTCAAGAAACTATAAAATGTATTAAAGAAATGCCCTAAAATAAGTTTGTTAAATAAGTATACAAGATTTTAGCTCTTAAGCTCTTACCCAAAATTGCTGAACATTTTTGGGGACAATTTCGTCCTTTCCATCACCAACTTCTGCTAAAGTAAGAATATAGGGATTGTGTAGATAAAGCTTCTTCAAGCTTTCAACATCATCATTGCAAAAATTTCATCAGAATTAATTGAATGAAGAAATTGCAGGGGTAGAAATGGAAATACCATCTTATAAGAAGTGATAATGACACAAACAAACCTTGAGGTAGCAGCCATGAGAAGGCATTGACATCTTTTAGGAATGTGAGTTTTGAGATCTTTGAGATTCTTTTCATATCCATATGTAAAAATAAGATCTGCCTGATTTACTAACATGAATCAGTACTTTAATAAAGAGTATTATAAATGTTACAGAAAGAAAAGAATCCATACCTTATCAAGAATAATAATTGAAAGATAATCATGAACGGATTTTGCTTGAAGAACACCTGATGAAAGACATCTTTGGACACAAGCTGGAGTAGAAACAAAGATATAAGGAGGCCCTGACAATGCTGTCGCCTGAAAATTGGAAAACAAAAGCAAAAATTACCAATTTACCGTTGATCTTTATAATATTGAAGAACAGAATTGGATTTTGTATAAAAAATTTACAAAAACTAACCATTTCAGAGAAACTTGGTTCACCCGTTAACTGAAACTTTATTTGGCAACATCATTTTTGCAAGAGGAAGTAATGCCCCTTGAGAAATCAGAATTTGTCTCGGTTCTTCACCTTCTCCTGCAACATTTCCTAATGCTTAAGCACACTGCTCTGCAACAGGCACTGAACTCTTTTTTAAATAACAATTACAAAATTAGAATTAAGCCATTGAAGTGATATGAAAAAATCAAGAAATATTAAAAACTAAGTACTTAACACTAACCTCCAATTTGAGCAATGAGTAAAGGTAATGCAGGCAATTAAGCTCTTGTTTCTTTAGGTTTTCCAGCAGCTATGTTTGTAAGACACCAAGCTGCTTCAAGCAACTGTATTATGGATCCAGAATAAAAATTAAAACATATTAAAAAGGGTATGCTAAAAAGAAAGAAGGTCATTACTAATATTATTATTGTTTATTACCTGCTCATCATGGGAACTGCTCTGTAGATAAGAGGGGTATCAGATCTTCAACAAAATGGATATAAATGTGTAAAGCTTCCAGTCTTGACCAGCCTGCCCTTGTCCTGTGCACCATCCATAATAAAAAGAATCATAATTTGTTTTACGCATTTGCCCCTGTTCATAATCATATACCATTCAACTATTCTTGCCTTCACTTCATGAATAATATATTTATCTGTACGCATCTTTTGGAGACCTGTTCAAGTAATAGTTATTGGCAACCAATTTTTCCTGCATAACCCAATTATTAAAAATTAAAAAATAATAATAAATTTAAAAAGTACAATAATGCCCTTATTGATACGCACCAGATGAGACTGCACATTTGCCATCTTCTTTTCATCAAACTCATACTCTTTAACAGGTACTTTTGTAGCCTTTTAACATACAACAACAATACTAGTATCAAAAATGGATTACACAAGATGAGACAGGGGCCTTGATTTGATAATCAAATATTTCAATACTCAGTGAAGCAAATAATCAAACACTTAGTGGGCAGTAAAAACTTAATTGTGTTGATTGAAAAGAAGTTTAGGGACGTAAAGGAGAAGAGGAGAACCTGAATCAACGAATCTGGCATATGGTTAGATGTTTTTACCAGAGACGGTAACAATGGTACTCATAGAGAACAAGATTAAGAAGCAGACACTACATTGATTTTCTAGAAAGAAAATGGCAAACAGTTAGTAATTGATCCAAAATCAATAATCGGCACATCACCTGCACTCGAATTGATGACATCGTTAGCTTCCCGAAACTCCAGCGACACTATTACTTGGCCTGGACTCCGGCGACTCATCTGACCTACACCACGACGACGTCAGTTGTACCAGCGACTCATCTAATCCCAAATCTGATCTTCAACCTTCGGTTTCTAATCTTCAACCTCGAACTTGAGCCCTATAGCTCCTCACAACCCCTTGACAACCTTTGAACGCCACCTCACACCCTCACCTGCAAATAAAAAAAGAAATAATAAGAAGGGAGAAGAAGGGTTGTGATCGAGCTAGAGGAAGAAAAGAGGAAGAATACGCACATCATTTCTTTCTTCTTTCTTCTTTTCGCTCTCCAACTCTGGCTATAAATACGAAAGCGCAAGAGATATTGAGAGGAGTGAGCGGGGTACTTCAAAATTTTGGGGGATTTTCCATGTTTCTAGTGGTGGCGGCTGCTAGGTTTTACAGAGAGTAGTAGGGGAGAAAATGAAAGAAGATATTACTATTTCAAATGTGTTATGTTTGATTAGGGTTTGCACATAGAAGGAAGTGAAAGTCGATCGGAGAAGAAGGGGTTTGCAGAGAGAAAGAAGGGAGAGAATGAAGTTGATTTGGCGGGTGTAGAGAGTAGAGAGGAAGAGGAAGCGGGTGTTCAAAATTTTGGGGGATTTAGTTTCCCCCCTGAGTCCCAGAAACGCGTGTTTATTAAAATTATAAAGCGACATTTGTAGAGGACGCCCTTTTTATTATAGGTGCCCTCCGTGTTTTTAATATTTTTACATCAGACACTAATTTAAGGACACTCAGTAATGCGCGACCTAAATCCTTAAATTTTTTGAAGAGATGACACTTTTTTAATGTCGCTCTCTAATGCGTAACATAAATCAAAGAGCGTCGTGTTTTGCGCGTCGTAAAAGGTCTTTTTTCTAGTAGTGTTCAAAACTTCATCATCAATTGTATTGTCAAATGTATGCACCTCTTCATCAGGTTCATGCTCACATTCCATTATATTTGAAATGTGTGAGTCCGTATCATCATCTTCTACCAAATCAGACACCTCCTCACCTGTTAACACCTCCTTATCGCCCCAGTCAAGAATAGGTTCATTTTGGTGGTCAATGTAGACATTCATTTTTAGCTCGTTCTTAGGCATGTAACCATCTTCAACAAACTCAAAATAATCAGCATCATTGTCGATTCTTCTAATACCTCATGCCAATGTTTCATTTCTATTACAATAGCACAAATTTCCACACCTTCTCTAGTCAGCTTTGTAACCCACAACACAAATTCTCTATAGTTCATGGTACCAAAATCCACATCACGAACCGACATTCTTATAGCGTCTAAGTACACTAACGGGTTTGGTGCAAACATTCCATTATAGTGAAAATCTATTGTAAGATTTACAGTCCACGGTTTCAAGTCCCAACTTCAATTCCAAACAATGAGCTCCTATTGCTTCGATCGATTGATTTCTGAGAAACCTTAATTAATCGGGAAAGATTTGGTTGTAATTGTGAGGAACCTAATTAAATGAAGTCGATTTCGGACAAAAGGGTGTAATGAACATGTAAGATGCCACATAATTTCTTTTAAGTGAGTTAATTTGAGCCAACCAGTTAAAACATGTATTAGCCGGTAATATTGATGTAAATTGAATACATAAAACAAGTTAGTTGGTTTTACGTGTACAAAAATAAAAGATGTTGCCAACATGTGAACCGACATAAGAAGTAGTTACCCTCCTAAGTCATTTTCTCTAAATTATTTCACATAAAGTAATAAAGCTTTGAAATTTAAACATAATAAATTAGTGAAATAAAATCTTAAGTAAACAAAGTTGTTAAACATACCAAAAAACAAATAAAATATATTTTATAAACATTAAATCAATATTTTGTAAGGATAACAAATTATGCTATCTATAAACATTTAGATGGTGTTTGTTTCTGAAGAGGTGGCGGGGTGGTGATGGTGTGGTGGCAGAGTTAAGGGTATGGACAAAGTGGTGGCAGAGACGGAGGTAGTGGTGACGGCAAAGGTGGTGGTAATAGTAAAGACGATAGTGGCAGTACGACAATAGTGGTGGTAACGACAACGACAATGGTGGTGATGGAGACGACGGTAGTCGTAGCAGTGGTGGCGGTATTAGTGGTAGTAGTAAAAAAAAATATCACATTAGTGTTATAACTTAGAAAACGTCTTTCAAAATAAGAAGTTATTTTTGATCTTCTGGAAAAAGATATCAAAAAACTTTTTTATGTCTTTTGTCTTCTAACAATAATAATAATTTTTTTAAATATTTTTCTGCCCACACACATAAGAGGTCAAAAAGACATTTTTGTCAAAAAAACAAACACCACCTTAGTCGCTATAGTTTTTTTTGGTATACGTCTTACCATTGAACTTGTTTAAAAAAAATATCATTATGGCCGGTTATTGTATGTTCAACCGGCTAAATGTAATTTTTACGGTAAAACATGAACTTTTTCGATGAACACACACATGATGTGTTTCGATGAAGAACTCAAGAACTTAAGCCCAAAAGTTGTTTGATGCTTAAGAACTCAATGACATCTCTGTTTGATCTTCACAACTTTAGAAGAAACCATGTGTTGCTTTGAAAAAGAAGTATCCAATTTCAAAAATCTTGGAATAGAAGCAAAGAGCTTGTGATAGCAAAACCAAACATCACACAATTGTTTAACCATATGATCAACATTGTGAACACCCGTAAATCTAATAAATCCAAATCTTTACCCAATTCAAGACCTCTTTTTATCAATAAAAACATCCACAGCTTTTCCAAGACAATCACATGTACGCCACAAATCATTCGGAATAATAGAATTGTGAAAATTCGTAACATAAAAGGAAGAAACATCAGGACTTACATGGTAATTCTTCCGAGTAATATCATGTGGTTGCTCCCTTGGTTCGAAGATTGTTCCCTGTTTTGTCCTTCCAAACCCAATTCCTAGCCCATTCATCATCAGGTCTCCATCTCGCTTCTATATTAAATTCAAGAACAAACAGCCACTCCCTAGCAACGGTGATCGGAAAATAAGCCGACAGCGACCAAGGGTTTGGGAGCGTTATTATTATTATTATTATTTGTGGAAAGATTGGTTTCTAACAAATATTATTAGTAGAATAATGTTACAGTTAAAGTATAAAAAAGGTTTAACAAAACAAAACATCATTAATATAAAAAATAATAGTCGAAAGTGATATTTTGTACATAAATGATATCTATGAGTGATGAAAAATATAAAAAAGTTCATAGTATATAGGAATAAAACTTTTTGTTGTGCATACAAAGACTACTGAGAAAGGAATCAAACTCAGGTCCCTTCATTATGAGAAAAGCATAAAGAGAAAAATGTGATAACCAGCTAGTCTAAAGGTAGTTAGTACGTGATTGAAACACAAAATATATATATATATACTAGGGACGTCTAAGGCCGTGCTAAGCACGACCCACGGAGGGTTCTTTGTAAAATTCTGCAAATATTTCAACACGGTAATTATTGGTGTATAGCATTTAAGTGTCAGGCAATACAGTTATAGTTGTTGAATGGAAAAATACCATACTTTTCCTGATGAAATTTCCATTTCATAAGCATTAAGACTTAAGAGGCTGGAATCTGATTAAAATCTCTCTATTCTACATAATTGTTGAATGGAAAAATACCATACTTTTCCTGTTGCAATTTTCACAGAACAAAGTTGAAAATCCAAAAGCATTATAGATAATACATAAAATCTGAATAAGTTAAATATCAAAAATGATTTTAAAACATAACAAAGTAAAAGAATCTTATACGACCAAAACCAACATATTAATAGTTGCAATGATGATAACGTAAATTGGCGAATTTAGTTTTTAGATATTAGGAAATCATAGAAGAAACATGCCACCAAGGTTTCAACATAAGATGCCCATATTTCATCAGCAACCCAATGACCTAGTATTAGAATAAAAAAACATCTCAAATAAATATTTAATCAAATAAAAACATTTACAACTTTATTACAATTGTACGGAAAAAAAATTACCTTCGTCCATGCCTTATATATGCTTCCACATCGGCAAATTAAAGTCAATAATTCTATAATTCTAATTAATATAAAAAAAACTTAAAGTCATGCTTTATAGACAACTCGTTAGCCGAGGGATCAATAGCTAATTAACGTTGCAACAAAAAAAAACTCATCAACATTTCCATGTCAATTCTGAAATAAAAAACAGAACTAAAAGCAAAATCATAAAACATTTTTGTTATAAAGCACATAGCCTATGTCGGTAGGATTAAAGTACGTTCCTATTCTTGCAATTTTCCCAAAACATTATATGAATCTATGTGATATGTTTGATATACCAGAAGAAACATAGGAAAGCCGCTATACAAAACAAGTTGGTTTTAGAACATAATCATGAAACCATATTTGCATGACTCAAACTTAAAAATAAACAATTGAAAAGCGACGCACGCAACCAACCTTGAACTTTCCATCCAGTTAGAAGGGAGAATTATATTATAGACTGATAATCATTTTACTTTACAAAACATGTTTAAATAACTTATATGTTCAATAGAAAGGATGCATCCAACAAGAACCTAAACGGCGAAGACTAAATGGTGCAAAATATGTCAAACTTAAAAATGATACAAGCATTCTAGCGCCATTTAACACTACAAAAAACTTTTTTTAAATCACATAATTTCAACAAAAAAAGTCAACACCATAATCCACTGAAGAACGGAACTACAATTATGGAACAACAAATCCTAGAACTTATAGCTGACAATGTTATTTCTCGCATCTATATTTCATATATGCAATCAAATTGGGCTTTTGTGTGGAATAGAGAAGTGGAAAAACTCACTGCGTTCTCTAGATAGAGACAAAAAAGGAAGAGAAATATAACTAAAAATGACAGATTAGTGACGAAAGAACATACCAGGCCCTGCATTTCGAAGCTTGCGTCAAATTCCTTCACCACCACCGAGAATGAAAATGCAAAAATATCAAATATATTAGAGCAAAATCAGTTAAAATTTAAAACGAAACAACCTATGAATAGAAACGGATGTAGACAGACAATCGACAATTCAAGTAAATCCTAATTGACTTGCCAGTTAAAATTGTTAATGCATAAGAGATGAAGATAAAAAATCGATGGGCATATAGACGTTGGAAGGGCTAGGGATGTTATAATACACAATCGATCAGCTTTCGGCATTGATGACAGAGGAGTGGTGGTAAGGAGTTAATAGAAGAAGATTCTTTCATGCGCCAATTTACTTCACCAAAGCACAATATGATAAGGGGGAAGCAGAAAAAAATGGATGGCAGATCGGTGTGTTCTTTGAAGTAGAGGAAAGAAAACGGGTAAGCAGTGAGAAATGAGAGAATGAAACGATCGAGAGAAAAGAAAGTCATGTATGGCGGTATATTTGGAAAGGAAAAAAGAGAAGTGGACAGTTGTATTCTCTCTGGTATCGATGCACGTGGCCAGCTAGAATGAGACAGTGGCAAGGCTACATGCATGACTCACCAGTCTAAATGGAAGATGGAAACTGGAGGGAGAAAACCATTGGCAAACCTGGGGTGAAGAAACAAATGGAGGCGGTGAGAGTGGAGGAAGAGTGCCTTACACGCCAAAAAAAAAAAACCCTAAGTGAGATACACACAACCTCTTTGAGCGGTAAAATTCCAGAAAAATCATCCTTAATTCCACAAAAATCCATCAAAAATCCACAAAAATCACCCCTTTATTCCACAGGCATCCATCTCATCCCACTTTCCTTAATTTTTAATGCACCAGCCTTATTTATATATATAAGAAACACAAAATATATATATATATATATATATATATATATATATATATATATATATATATATATATATATATATCCAAATTAAATTTGGGGCCTCAAAACCGTCATGAGGCCAGGGCCGTCATTTCCCCGTATTAGGTCGGGTTGTGAATTAGGACTTCCATAGTTGCTAATATTTAACTTGTATGTAAAAAAAGTTCTTTGTAGGGTGGATTTTATTTATTTTAATCGATAGTATTTAGTAAAATCATAGACGTTCATATTAGGGGTGAGCAAACCCAAACCAAAAAACCGAAAAACCGACTAAAACCGACGAAATCGAAACTGAAAAAACCGAAACCGAAACTGAAAAAACCGAAACCGAAGCAAAACCGACGGTTAGGGTTTGAATTTTCTAGAAACCGAAAAGACGGGTTCGGTTTCGGTTTTTACCTAGAAACCGACCCATCCAACCCAAGAAACCGACCCATACTTAAAAACGACAAACCGCCCCAAGAAACCGATCCATCCAACCCAAGAAATCGACCCATACTTGATTGTGTTTTTGTTGTAATAGACTATTTGGGGCTTTGTTTGTAACTTAGAATAGACTATTTGGTTATAAGACTCATGTTTCTTAAAATATTTAACTTCAATTTGGTGTTTTTTGAAGTATTTAACTTCTTGCTATATTTTTGGAAAATGGGTTTGAACCCAAAACCCACGGGTTTAAACCCAGAACTCCTCAGTGTATGGGTTGAACCAAAGAAACCGAAAAACCGTCCAAACCGACCTCAGAACCCAAAAAACCGAACCGATCAGAAACCGATCCTATTGGGTTCTGAAAACCAGAAACCGACCATTTATGGGTTGGGTTGGGTTTGGGTCCAAAACCGACCCATGCACAACCCTAGTTCATATGATATTTTGTATTTAGAGTCATAATTTGTGTCAAACAGCTCTTTTAGTTCAAGTTGCATTCTGTGGTTTCAAAGTTTATTTTATTTTGTTATAGGATCATTAAAGCTTAAACTATAGGTAATTAACAGTTGGACAGTTTGGCCGAGTGGTCTAAGGCGCCAGATTTAGGCTCTGGTCCGAAAGGGCGTGGGTTCAAATCCCACAGCTGTCACAGTTTTTTATAAGTTTTGAAGTGGCCATGAAAGTTGCCTTTGTGAGGCATGTAAACTTGTGTTTAGTGATATTTAAGTAAGATTATCACTCTAACATGTTTGAAACATGATGTTATATCATCATGATAAATACTATGTTTTGGAGTATTATATAAGTTAAAAGATTATAAAGAATATTGGATGTCACATGCAAATACGCTTTGTTCAAGACTTTTGGTATGCTATAGATTTTAGTTAAAAGTTTATAGGTGAGCCTCAAGGCACGATGATTGCTTGTAATTTAGCATCTAAAGCTAAACATATATTCATGTAGCTCTTTTTTTTATTTTATTATTGTTTTTATGCATTGTGCCTTGTTATAGGTTCGATGGCTCTCTAATTTTAATTAGTATTCAAAGCTGAACAAAAGTTTGTTGTTATTTTATGAATTTATCAAACTTCAAAACATAATGATATGACTAATTATTTAAGCACAAGAGTTAATATAGGGCTAAAGTGACATTTTCCCGAGTTTAACTTCAGAAATTAGGTAATCAATTTGACAATGAGATAAATTTATAACAAGATTACAGCATCAAGGTTTTGAAGAGATTGAGCGTAGTTTGAATGATTGAAAAGATGCTGGCATATAAAAAGCATTAAAGCTTCACAGCTATGATCATCAGCAGGAGTTTTGCACTTAATTTCCATGGACGATTGTTGGAAAGTAAGTAATTCGCCTATATATCAAGATTCCATTTTATACAAATTTAGAACAAGAAAAAATTAAGTACATTTTGGAAATCATGACTGTCCATAAGGGCTTGCTTCAGATCACATAAGAGTTTATCAGTCAGATAGAAGCAAATTAACCTTGTAAATTAGAAGCAGCACCATATAAATGTCCTCCTTTGATCTTTTCTTTTCTCTGATGATTTTATTTCAAACTTCATTACATCCACTGACCTTTGATCTTTTATTGCTTGGCTGTATGTATATAGGAGTGAGAAAAATACATTAGAATTCAATTAATAAGCCATGAATTTAAATAAAATACCATCGAAATGTAATTTGACAAATGTGCACCTTAGGATAAAGTTCATCACAGTTTCAAAAATATATGGAATCATATTTCAAGAATTAAAGGTGTGAAAATGGACCTATTTAATCACAGTTTCAAAAATATATGGAATCATATTTCAAGAATTAAAGGTGTGAAAATGGACCTATTTAATAAAAAATGTGTTAACATTTAATCATGGGTCAAATGCATCACTTTTTAAGCGACATATAGATTGGCATTTTAACATGGGTACAACCCTGGTAGCTCTTAGATGACACATCATCCAATATATTCATGATTCGAACATATTTGTATATTTGTACCAGTTTGTCTATACTCTATCAACATATTACTACTATTATTATAATGATTTCATAATTAAGTTGTACTACAACTTTAACAAATAATAATAATTCTAGAACCAATCTTAGTTCAAATCTAATACTTTTTTCGATTTCAAGACAATTGATTTGTTAATTAACCATTTTAATTCATTGTGCACACCCTTCTATGTTGACAATGTTAGTTTTATTAACTTATTCTATATATGCGGAAGCTTTCAAGACCAGATCTTAAACTCGAATCTGGATAAAAGAAAATAGTGAAGGAGATTGTGTACCTGCTTCCATTGAAGCTTTTGGATCTGAAGAACAAGCTTGGTTTTCCAGTTGATCTCAAGACAACTCTAAGAACCCTTTGCACTCAAGAAAAAACGAATTTGTGAATTAATTTCGTCCCCTTTGATTTGCTCCTCATCACATATATTTATAGATGGAGATAAACCCTAATGTGAGAGATGGAAGGGATCTTGAGAATCTTGAGTCAAACCGGGAACTCAAGCCACAAATGGTAAGTGAATATCGGTCCATCAACAATCTTATACACTTGCCATAATATTTGGATTTAAATGATAACAATATATATGTTCATTTATAGAATGGTCCCATGATTTTCTAACAATCTCCCACTGGACCATGAATATATAAATGTACATATAACCATATTAGCGCTTTAATGTATGTTATCATGATACTGGTACCCTTAAACAGTCTTGTCCATTAATCATAATTGTATAGGATCAATGCGGTCTTTGTTACAATTTACGTAACTAAAGCATCAATGGTCACATATATAAGTATAACTAACGACATAGATTAAACATGATGCGTGGTCACAAAATCAAAATTGATTTCCGACGAGTTCCTTTTTAACTTAAAGTGAGATCAAACTTCAAATAAGTGCAACTAATAATGAAATTTTACCGAATTCTTAAGTCTGTACAGAAAAACATAATTGTTCTTAAACCAAAATAAAGCACCCAAAAAATAAATTGTAAAAACTCTCACTAAAACAAACTATCATCAATATTTATCACACCCATGTGTGTAGTATGCTCATGAAAGACCTTGGGAGGTAATCCTTTCGTGAGCGGATCCGCTATCATGGAGTTTGTCCCGATGTGCTCTATTGCGATTTTTCCATTTTGCACTCTTTCTTTAACAATAAGAAACTTAATGTCAATATGCCTTGACTTTGTGGAACTTCTGTTGTTGTTGGAATACAACACTGCTGACTTATTGTCACAATACAACTTTAGTGGTCTTTCAACACCAATAATACGTAGCCCCGTGACTAAGTTCCGCAGCCATATTGCATGATCTGATGCCTCGAAACATGCTACAAATTCAGCCGCCATGGTGGAAGAAGTTACTAAAGTTTGTTTAGCACTCTTCCATGAAATAGCTCCTCCTGCTAATAAGTAAATGTAGCCTGATGTGGATCGATAACTGTCTTGGCATCCAGCAAAATCAGAATCAGAATACCCAATGATCTCCAAAACATCTGATTTCCTATATGTGAGCATGTAGTCTTTTGTTCTCTGTAGATATCTCAAAACCAGTTTGGCTGCTTTCCAATGGTCCATACCTGGGTTGCTTAGATATCTTCCCAACATCCCTACAATGAAAGATATGTCGGGACGTGTACACACTTGAGCATACATAAGACTCCTAACAACCGATGCATAAGGAATCTTCTGCATCTCTTTAACTTCAAGGTCATTTTTAGGGCATTGATCGAGACTGAATTTGTCTCCTTTTGAAATAGGGGTGTCTCCTGGTTTGCAGTTTTGCATGCCAAATCTTTCAAGGATCTTTTCAATATAGCTCTTTTGTGATAGTCCTAGAATTCCACGAGATCTGTCTCGTTGAATTTGGATTCCTAATACAAATGAGGCTTCCCCAAGATCTTTCATCTCAAAATGCTTCGAAAGAAATTTCTTGGTCTCATATAAGACCCCTAAATCATTGGTGGCAAGTAATATATCATCAACATACAAGACCAGAAAAATATATTTACTCCCACTGAACTTGTGATATACACAATCATCTACTATATTTGCCTCAAAACCAAATGAGACAATGATCTGATGAAACTTGTGGTACCACTGGCGGGAGGCTTGCTTGAGTCCATAGATAGATTTATTTAGTTTGCAAACCATTTCCTTTGATTCTTTCGATACAAAGTTTTCTGGTTGCACCATGTATATAGTTTCATCAATGTCACCATTGAGAAATGTTGTCTTAACATCCATCTGATGTAACTCAAGATTGTAATGTGCAACTAGTGCCATGATCAACCTAAAAGAGTCTTTTGTTGAAACTGGAGAAAATGTCTCTTTAAAATCAATTCCTTCCTTTTGAGTATAGCCCTTAGCTACAAGATGTGCCTTATGTCTTTCCACATTGCCTTTTGAATCCCTTTTGGTCTTAAAAATCCATTTGCAACCAATAGGCTTCGTACCTTCAGGTAATGGAACAAGATCCCAAACTTTATTGTCTTGCATGGACTTGTACTCCTCGTTCATGACATCAATCCACTTTTGAGAATTTGAACTTTGCATGGCCTGAGAGAAGTTGATTGGATCATTTTCAATCATTCCATCTGGTTCTTCATTTTCTTGGAGATATACATGGAAATCCGAAGGGATTGCACTTCTCCTTTCTCTAGTGGATCTCCTAAGTTGAGGTGTTGAGGTTGTTCATTATGAACAGGAGAGTGAATAACATTGTCTTGTTGAGGTTCCTGAATTACTTCTTCTCCGACAGGCACATTAATTTGTGTATTGTCAAAAGTAACAGTAGGAATCGAGATTGATTCCTCCTCAAAGACAATGTCTCTAACCTTATTTCTCCCCCCAAACTCAACATCCTCAAAAAACATTGCAGTTCCTGTTTCAAAAGTTGATTTTGTTGCAGGATCATAAAACTTATAACCCCTGGATCGTTCAGAATAGCCAATGAAGTAGCTGCTAACGGTTTTGGAGTCCAATTTCTTTTCATTCGGCCTATAAGGCCTTGCCTCAGCTGGACATCCCCAGATACGAAGATGAGTTAAACAAGGCTTTTTCCCTGTCCAAAGCTCATAAGGTGTTTTCACAGCTACTTTAGTTGGTACTCTATTAAGAATGTAAGCTGCAGTCTTAAGTGCTTCACCCCAGAGTGGCTCTGGTAAAGTAGAATGACTTATCATACTCCTTACCATATCCTTAAGAGTTCTGTTGCGTCTTTCAGATACCCCATTCATGCTAGGCGAACCTGGCATTATGTACTGAGGGACGATTCCACATTCCTCTAGGAATTTAGCAAAAGGTCCTGGACGTTGTTCACTTGATCCGTCATATCTGCCATAGTACTCACCACCACGGTCAGATCTTACACATTTAATCTTCTTATTAAGTTGGTTCTCAACTTCAAGTTTAAAAGATTTAAACACTTCAAGTGACTGAGATTTTTCATGAATAAGATATAGATACCCATAACGTGAGTAATCGTCTATGAATGATATAAAATATTGTTGACCATTCCATGAAGCCGAAGGGAATGGTCCACAAATATCTGTATGTATCAATTCTAAGACATCTGAAGACCTAGTGGCATCTAATCTTTTGGTTTTTGTCTGTTTTCCCTTGATGCATTCAACACAAATTTTTAAATCTGTGAAGTTGAGGTTACTTAGCACTCCATCTGACACAAGCCTATCAATTCTCATTTTTGAGATGTGGCCTAAGCGTTTGTGCCATAATGTTGCTGAATTTTCATTATTTAATTTTCGCTTAGTACCACGTGAATCCACGTGCAAGGTTTCATTATATGAAGTAACAATATCAAGCATATATAACTTATCACAATACGTTAGAGAACCAGTACCGATAACATTTGAATTTAAAGACAAACTAAATTCACCATTTCCAAAAGAACAATAATAACCAGATTTATCCAATTTAGAAACAGAAACCAAATTGCGTCTAAAAGACGGTACAATGCAAGTGTCTTGAAAATCCAAATAAAAGCCAGTATCTAGTAATAAACGAAATGTGCCAATTGCTTTGACTTCAACCTGCTTTCCATCACCCACATAGATATATCTTTCAACATCATTTGGTTTTCGGTAGTTCAGGCAACCCTGCATAGAGACACTTATGTGAGTAGTAGCACCAGAATCTATCCACCAAGTATTTCTAGGTACAGAAACTAAATTAACCTCAGAACAGACCAAAGCACGGATTATACCTTTCTTAACTCGCCAAGCGTGGTATTTTGGACAATCCGGCTTCAAGTGACTAGGTTCTTGACAAAAGAAGCATTTAGGAGGTCCCGATTCCTTTTTCTTTTGATCATTGCCTAAATGTTGTTTCTTTTGCATTGGTCCCTTAGTAGCAGCTTCTTTTCTCTTTCTTTTTCCCTTACCTTTAGAGGTACTAGCAAAATGAGCACTTTCAGTTGTTTCCTGCTTCATCCTTTCTTCTTCTTGCACACAAAATGTAACAACGCAAATTTTCAAACAAATTTTTCTTTTTATAAATAGAGTAATTTCATTCAAAACAAGGCATAAATAGTTTAAGTATTCTGTCAAATACAAATAGTCAAAATCCCAAGATCATAAAAGCATTCTTCAGTGTGTATCGATCACGCCGACGCCTTCCCACGGTCCTCGCTGGTACCTGAAACACATACATAACCACTGTAAGCATAAATGCTTAGTGAGTCCCCCAATATACACTTACGCACATACGCCTTTCCAGGCCCTGACCTTCCGGTCCTCAACACAACGCCTTCCGGCCCATAACATAATCGCCTTCCGGCCCATAACATATTGCCTTCCGGCCCACATAACATACATAGCACATACAACAAATAACTTACCACATATAGCATACATATCACACATCCCATCTGACCTTCCGGTCACACAGTCAAAACCCTTCCGGGTATAGTATAGTGAGAAGACTCACCTCGTAAATGCTGAAAGCTAGCAAATCCTGAAATCACTCGTGCACAATCCGACGAGCTACAACCTCCCTATAACATCACATATCTCTCATTAACACTTATATCTTCTAAGTGTGACTATCCCTAAGAAGTCAGACTTAGGTCAACTCTGGTCAACGGTCAACGGTCAACGGTCAACTCGACCGGACTCGGCGAGTGCCATGGCGACTCGGCGAGTCTAGACGTTCTCCAACTCTCTGAGAGTCCCTATCTACTCGTCGAGTATCCTCCTTGACCCGACGAGTTACCCCTAGAAGAATCGCGGGGCCACCCCGACTCCACTCGCCGAGTCTGAAGAACAGCTCGACGAGTTCCAGTCAATCTCCAAGCTACTCGCCGAGTCTGTTCATCGGACTCGGCGAGTCCACGCCATGCAGTCGATCAAACTGCTTCCTGAGATAAGTTTCGTCCCGAAATACACAAGCATGGGACCTTCTGGACCTCTAAAGGTCCTAATACAGGATTATAGTCGTTGGGTAACAAGGTACTAATTCATCTAATCACCAAATGGGTTCCATAAACCCTAAATCCATGCACACATCAACATAACAGAAAGGAATCCGAAATATTACCTGAAATATGCACTCTCTGTGTCCCCAAATCGCAGAACTCGAATTCCTTGCTGTTCCTTTAGCCAAAACTCTTCTCCTCCTTGCACAACAATTCCTTCAAAGCCCTAATATCCTTCAATCTTGCTCTAGATGCCCACAACCGTTTAGGGTTCTTCTCAGTCGACTAAAGACGGACAATGACGGCCTATAAGTGCCTTATATACGACCCAAACCTGAACGGTTAGGGTTTTCGCTAAACAGCGTAGACTCGCCGAGTCCATATCGGACTCGTCG
This sequence comes from Lactuca sativa, assembly GCF_002870075.4. Lineage (NCBI taxonomy): Eukaryota > Viridiplantae > Streptophyta > Magnoliopsida > Asterales > Asteraceae > Lactuca > Lactuca sativa. The sequence continues at coordinate 244,914,962 of NC_056625.2, forward strand.
AGTCCAGTCGCGAACCCGCGACCAAGTCTGCGATCCTACTCGGCGAGTCTAGGCTCCAACTCGCCGAGTCCCCTCTGAACTCACCCCGAAAACATAATTTAACAATACCTGAGATTCCGGGCTGTTACAACTCTCCCCCACTTGGATTAGACTTCGCCCTCGAAGTCTCACTCTGAAAATAGTTCCGGATGCTGCTCCCGCATCTCACGTTCCGGCTCCCAAGTCATTTCCGACCCCTTACGGTGTTGGCACTGGACCAACACCAGAGGTACTTCCTTGTTCCTCAGAACCTTGATCTTCCGATCCCTGATGGCCACTGGTCTCTCGGCATAATTCAGGCTCGCATCCACCTGAATATCCTCCAATGGAACCACTGCCGACTCATCGGCTATGCACTTCCTCAATTGCGACACGTGAAAAGTGTCGTGGATCTGTCCCAACTCCGCTGGCAACTCCAACCGATATGCTACCCGGCCTATCCTTGCAATCACATGAAATGGCCCAATATATCGGGGCCCCAACTTGCCCCTCTTCTTGAATCGAATCACTCCTTTCCAAGGAGAAACCTTCAGGAGAACGAAGTCGCCGACTTGAAACTCAAGCTCGGATCGGCGCCTGTCTGCATAACTCTTCTGTCGGCTCTGGGCGGTCAATAACCTCTGTCTAACTTGCTGAATCTGCTCCGTCGTCTGAAGTACGATCTCCGTGCTGCCCATCACTCTCTGTCCCACCTCTCCCCAGCAAATGGGGGTTCGACATCTCCTACCATACAACAGCTCAAAAGGTGGCATACCAATGCTCGAATGATGGTTGTTGTTGTAGGAAAACTCTGCCAATGGTAAATACGCATCCCAACTACCCCCGAAGTCTAACACACACGCCCGGAGCATGTCCTCCAGCGTCTGAATCGTCCGCTCGCTCTGACCGTCTGTCTGGGGATGGTATGCGGTACTAAAATGCAATTTAGTACCCAACTCCTCATGAAATTTCTTCCAGAACCTGGAAGTGAAACACACGTCACGGTCTGAGACAATCGAGATCAGTACCCCATGCCGAGATACCACCTCTCTCACATATATCTTCGCCAACTTCTCCGCTGAAGAACTCTCACTGATGGCAAGGAAGTGTGCACTCTTCGTCAACCTATCCACAATCACCCAAATTGCATCAACTCCCCTGGCAGTCCTTGGCAATTTGGTGATGAAATCCATAGTGATTTGTTCCCACTTCCACTCGGGGATCTCCAATGGCTGTAACTTGCCATGCGGTCTCTAGTGCTCGGACTTGACCCTACGGCAGGTCAAGCACCTCTCAACGAACCATGCGACGTCCCTCTTCATACAGGGCCACCAATACTCTTTCCTCAAGTCCAAATACATCTTCGTAGCACCGAGATGGATTGAGAATTTCGATCTATGAGCCTCTTCCATCAAAGTAATACGCGTACCGCCCACAAACGGTACCCAAATCCGACCCTGAAACGTCATAAGCCCTCGCCCATCCTTAACGAACTCCGAAATTAACCCCACAACCCGCTCTTTCTTCTGCATTTCTGGTCGCACAGCTTCGGCCTGTGCCCCACGAATAGCATCCAATACAGGAGTCATCACAGTCAGTCTCAGGCATACATCTCGCAATGGAGTGCTCTCCGCCCTGCGGCTCAATGCATCGGCTACCACATTAGCCTTGCCCGGGTGGTACAGGATCTCACAATCATAATCCTTGACCACATCCAACCACCTCCTCTGACGCATATTTAGGTTGGGCTGATCCATCAAATACTTCAAACTCTTATGGTCCGTATATATTGTACATCGAACCCCATACAGGTAGTGACGCCAAATCTTGAGAGCGAACACTACTGCTCCTAACTCTAAATCATGCGTGGGGTATCTTGCCTCATGAGGCTTCAGCTGCCTCGACGCGTAAGCTATCACATGACCTCTCTGCATCAACACTGCACCCAATCCCGAAATCGATGCGTCGCAATATACCACAAAATCCTCCATCCCTTCTGGGAGAGCTAATACCGGGGCTTCGCACAACCTCTGGCGAAGTGTCTCAAAGGAGGTCTGCTGCTCGGGCCCCCATGAGAATGCAACACCCTTCCGGGTCAATCTGGTGAGTGACACTGCAATCTTGGAGAAATCCTTAATGAATCTCCGATAATACCCTGCCAACCCAAGGAAGCTCCTGATCTCAGAAGGTGACTTCGGCACCTCCCAACTCATCACCGCCTCAACCTTGGCCGGATCGACCAATATCCCTTTCTGATTAACAACATGTCCTAGAAACTGGACCTCCCGCAGCCAGAAGTCACATTTGGAGAACTTTGCATAAAGCTTCTCCGACCTCAATACCTCAAGGACTTCCCTCAAATGCTCCTCATGCTGCTCTCTAGATCTCGAATACACCAGAATGTCGTCGATAAATACAATCACTGATCGATCCAACATCGGTCTGCATACCCTGTTCATGAGATCCATGAACACAGCCGGGGCATTGGTGAGCCCGAAAGGCATCACTACAAACTCATAATGCCCATATCGCGTCCTAAACGCTGTCTTCTGGACATCCTCATCCCGCACTCTCACCTGATGGTACCCTGACCTCAGATCGATCTTGGAAAACCAAGACGCTCCCTGCAACTGATCGAATAAATCATCGATCCTCGGTAACGGGTAACGGTTCTTGACCGTCAACTTGTTCAACTCCCGGTAATCAATGCACATCCGGTGTGAACCATCCTTCTTCTTGACGAACAAAATAGGTGCTCCCCACGGCGAGCTGCTCGGCCGAATGAATCCCTTCCCCAGCAACTCCTGGAGCTGCGAGGACAACTCTTGCATCTCTGGAGGTGCAAGACGATAAGGCACTTTAGCAATAGGCGCGTCCCCCGGAACCAGATCGATACCAAACTCTACTTGCCTCACAGGAGGTACTCCCGGCAGCTCCTCGGGGAAAACATCTGGAAACTCACGCACCACAGGAACCTCCTCAACTGACTCGGTCTCTCGGAAACCACCCGCGTATCCATCACATACACCACAAAACCCTTACAGCCCTGCTGTAGACACTGCCTCGCCCTAGCGGCCGAACAAAAAGCTGATCCCGAACGGGTACCCTCGCCGTACACCGAAAGAACTCCCCCATTATGGTCTCGTATGGTCACCAACTGACGCTCACAGTCGATGACAGCGCCGAACCGGCTCAACCAGTCCATGCCTACGATGACACAGACATCACCCATCGCAATAGGAATCAGGTCAATCGGGAATTCGACCCCGAAAATCTCTAGCACGCATCCCCGAAGAACCTCCGTGGCACAAATCACTTTCTCGTCAGCTATAGAAACTCTCAAAGGTCGACTCAACGACTCACGACTAGCGCTGATATGCTGACTAAAGGCTAAGGACACAAAGGACCTACTCGCACCCGAGTCAAATAACACTAAGGCAGGCACAGAGTTCACAAGGAAAGTACCTACGCATACAACAACATAAGCATAACATCTCGACATTAAAATAAATACATGAATTACAACATACCTGCCACGACATTGGGCGCAGCGCGGACCTCCTCCGCAGTCAGCTGAAAGGCTCTCCCACGAGCCCTCGGGGCCTCGACCTTCACCGGTCGAGCCTCAGTAGTCCTGGCAATAGGTGCAGATCCCTGACGAAGCTGCGGACACTCGGCCTTCCGATGGCCGGTCTGGTTGCAATGAAAGCAAAGCATAAACCCCTTGGGGCACTCCCTAGCAATGTGCCCCTCCTTGCCGCACTTGTAGCAGGCACCGGCTCGACACGCCCCATCGTGACCCTTGCCGCACTTTCCGCAAGTGCGGCTCTTCGAACCTCCCGTCCTCGAATCGGCGGACTTAATCCGCTTGGCTGTCGGCTGAGACTGAGCCGGCCACCGGTCTGCCTGCTGAGACTCGGCCTCCTCCCTGGCCTGAGTCTCCAACTCGATCTCACGCTTCCTGGCATTCGCCTGAAGCTCCGTAAAAGTATGATAGGTGGAGTTCGACACAAACTCCCGGATATCCCTCTTCAAGACACCCAAGTACCGGCTCATCCGAGCCTGCTCTGTGGACACCAGCTCGGGGCAAAACATCGCCCTCTCATGAAACTTCCGCGTGATCGCCGCCACCGAATCTGTACCCTGCTTGAGGGTTAAGAACTCCTGAACCAATCGTTCCCGCTCCACCGGGGGAACGTACTCATCCCTGAACATGGTAGTAAACCCCTCCCATGTCACCGCTGTAGTCTCTGCCAAAGTGAAGTTCGCCGTCACGAACTTCCACCAGTCCTTCGCTCCCAAACGGAGCTGGTTCAAAGAGAACCGTACCCTCAGGTGCTCCGGGCATGAACAAGCGTAGAAGCACCCCTCTATGTCCGCGATCCACCTCATCGCAGCAATCGGATCCTGCGTCCCATCGAACTCCGGTGGCTTCGTGTTGCTGAACTCTCGGAACAGCAACGAGTCACCCCCCTGTGGCCTAGCAGCGGCCACAGCTGCGGTAGCTGCAGTGGTTGCAGCCTCAGTCAATGCGGCGTACCGCTCATCGAATGTCTCCATCAGGGTGGTCTTAATAGACCCAAACATCTCCGGGATCTCAGCCCGGATCACCGCCGCCACCTCCTCGTGAATCATCTGACGAATCTCCTCGTCACTCACACCGCTCGTACTCGCTCCATGGCGTGGTCTAACCATGATGTCTCTGAAATACAACATAAAACTATCAGAGACTCCATCGAGTGTAATTGCACTCGATAACGCAACCCTACTCAGTCTCCGATATCCAGGGATTCGTACTTGGGTCTCCCACTGACCCGGTGTCTTCGGTAGTACGGGCCCAATACTACCGACTACACCGCATCAGCATTCATCCCAAGTCTTCCTCCCCAAACCCCGGATAGTGAGTACTCTACTTCTGATATGCACTATCTACCCGCATACTAGCAAAGCATCTCATATCGGCAAACTTCCCTAGACTAAGGCATCACAAATCAGGCCACTCTAGTCCTATCATGAATACCTAGTCTTCTAGCATGCATAACAATTTACATTATATAACATTGTAAGGTATTTTGGGGATCTTTACCGTTCGGGCGCTGACTGATCGTACACACTGCTTCTTTCTTGCTTACCACAAAACCATTTACAAAAGTTTATGCCTTTATTTAAAAAGTTTTCCTCAAATCCTCGATTTGAGTTCAGTTACTCCCGAAGGTGCACCCTAATCCCTCAAACCAAGGCTCTGATACCAATTGTAACAACGCAAATTTTCAAACAAATTTTTCTTTTTATAAATAGAGTAATTTCATTCAAAACAAGGCATAAATAGTTTAAGTATTCTGTCAAATACAAATAGTCAAAATCCCAAGATCATAAAAGCATTCTTCAGTGTGTATCGATCACGCCGGCGCCTTCCCACGGTCCTCGCTAGTACCTGAAACACATACATAACCACTGTAAGCATAAATGCTTAGTGAGTCCCCCAATATACACTTACGCACATACGCCTTTCCAGGCCCTGACCTTCCGGTCCTCAACACAACGCCTTCCGGCCCATAACATAATCGCCTTCCGGCCCATAACATATTGCCTTACGGCCCACATAACATACATAGCACATACAACAAATAACTTACCACATATAGCATACATATCACACATCCCATCTGACCTTCCGGTCACACAGTCAAAACCCTTCCGGGTATAGTATAGTGAGAAGACTCACCTCGTAAATGCTGAAAGCTAGCAAATCCTGAAATCACTCGTGCACAATCCGACGAGCTACAACCTCCCTATAACATCACATATCTCTCATTAACACTTATATCTTCTAAGTGTGACTATCCCTAAGAAGTCAGACTTAGGTCAACTCTGGTCAACGGTCAACGGTCAACGGTCAACTCGACCGGACTCGGCGAGTGCCATGGCGACTCGGCGAGTCTAGACGTTCTCCAACTCTCTGAGAGTCCCTATCTACTCGTCGAGTATCCTCCTTGACTCAACGAGTTACCCCTGGAAGAATCGCGGGGCCACCCCGACTCCACTCGCCGAGTCTGAAGAACAGCTCGACGAGTTCCAGTCAATCTCCAAGCTACTCGCCGAGTCTGTTCATCGAACTCGGCGAGTCCACGCCATGCAGTCGATCAAACTGCTTCCTGAGATAAGTTTCGTCCCGAAATACACAAGCATGGGACCTTCTGGACCTCTAAAGGTCCTAATACAGGATTATAGTCGTTGGGTAACAAGGTACTAATTCATCTAATCACCAAATGGGTTCCATAAACCCTAAATCCATGCACACATCAACATAACAGAAAGGAATCCGAAATATTACCTGAAATATGCACTCTCTGTGTCCCCAAATCGCAGAACTCGAATCCCTTGCTGTTCCTTTAGCCAAAACTCTTCTCCTCCTTGCACAACAATTCCTTCAAAGCCCTAATATCCTTCAATCTTGCTCTAGATGCCCACAACCGTTTAGGGTTCTTCTCAGTCGACTAAAGACGGACAATGACGGCCTATAAGTGCCTTATATACGACCCAAACCTGAACGGTTAGGGTTTTCGCTAAACAGCGTAGACTCGCCGAGTCCATATCGGACTCGTCGAGTCCAGTCGCGAACCCGCGACCAAGTCTGCGATCCTACTCGGCGAGTCTAGGCTCCAACTCGCCGAGTCCCCTCTGAACTCACCCCAAAAACATAATTTAACAATACCTGAGATTCCGGGCTGTTACACAAAAGGAAATGAGCTCATTAAGAGTCCATTTATCCCTTTGGCAGTTGTAACTGACCTTGAACTGATTAAATTGTGCAAGAAGAGAAAGCAATACCAAATGAACTAGAAAATCATCAGAAATTTCTAGTTTCAATGCCTTAAGTTTTGAAGCAAGATGAGACATCTCCATGATGTGCTCCCTTATGTTTCCTTTGCCTTTATACTTCATTGAAATCATCTTTTGCAAAAAAGTACTTGTTTCAGCCTTATCATTTTTTGCAAAACGTTGTTCAATTTCAGCAAGAAAATCTTTAGCATTAATAGACTGCTCGTTTGCACCTCTAAAGGCTTCTGGAACGCCGCGCTTAATGATCATTAGACTCATGCGATTTGAGCGATCCCATTTTTCAGCATCCTTTTTATTTTCCACTGAACTTGTAGCAGTAAGGATGGGTTGCTCAATCCGAAGTGCAAGGTCAAGATCCATGCAGCCGAGAACTAACATAATGTTCTCTTTCCATTCCTTGAAGTTAGTCCCATTGAGAACTGGAATGTGATTCAAATTGGAAGATATTATGCCACAATTAGCATTTGCTGTATTTCAGAACAAAATATTAATTAGTTTTTATGCTCATTAAACCATAACTATAATCAATAAAATTCAAATTATGACATCACAAGGTATCAACACAACATTAATATCAAGTCCTTGAACAACAATATTAACTTTTTAAGAGATATCTTGTTATAGTAGTAAAAATATTGACAATAAAACATGTTAATTAATAAGCCCCTCTTTGGATTGACTAATTAATCACATGAAACCCAAAAATTATCATATATTTACCACTATATATATGTATGTTTATCCGACCAAATATTAACCTACCTTTGGGTCGATTAATATCCGCATTGACAAACACATAAACCATAAAAATTTAATAATAATATTTGACAATAATTCATCCCGTTTAACAAGCCCCTCTTTGGATTGACTTGTTAACGACATGTAACCAAAAATAATTGTCACATATTCATTATCATATTCGTGTTTATTCGGCAAAATATCAACCTACATTTGGGTCGATTGGTATCCGCAATAATAAACACATAAACCGTAATATTTAGTTTCTTAGAAAATTAATTTTCACAAAAAAAAAACATCACTTTGTGTCAATAAATTTGCCAAGAAAATAAATAATGTCATAACTGAATTTATTGACAACCAAAATAATTTCATAAAAACTGATAATAAATTCAAATATCATTTACAGTGCTTATCGAATAAAAATGTAGCTCTTTAATTAAATTGCATGCACACTAACGTAATTAAATTGTAGACATGCTGACAACAGTAAACATTATCACATAAAAAAAAAAAAAAAACCTGCTTTCTTAAATCATATACACGGCAAAGTCAAATAATAATAAAAGCTTAGAGAATATATGTGCATTATATGTACAGATCAAAACGAGAGATAATATAAACACAAAAGCTAAAGACATTTATTTATTTTAACAAAGTGCATGTATATGTGGTCTCCAAAACAACTTACGACTTCAAGACAAATTACAATCCACAAATATCTGCATGTTAATTTAAAGTTGTATTGACACAAATAATACTTATTAATTTTATCTAATATGTACATAAGCAAAAATATCAATAGCCATTCACAAAAGACAAATATATATATATATATATATATATATATATATATATATATATATATATATATATATATATATATATATATATATATATATATATATATATAATACATAGAGTTGGCATGACAGAATAGTCACTTTCAAACTTATTAGTCAAACGTTTGTTTGGACAACTGTAAAGCAATGTCAGTAACAAAGGGTAAAAAGCAAATATATATTACATCCTTCGTTATTCGTGACAGTCAAAGAAATATCAAGCATCTGTTAAAATAAATAGTTCTCGACTTAACGAAGAACATGTATGTTTCAAATATAATGATAGAGATCTTAAAACAACATAAAATTTCTATTATCAAATTCGAGAAAAGCTCTGATACCAATTGTTAGTTTTATTAACTTATTCTATATATGCGGAAACTTTCAAGACCAGATCTTAAACTCGAATCTGGATAAAAGAAAATAGTGAAGGAGATTGTGTACCTGCTTCCATTGAAGCTTTTGGATCTGAAGAACAAGCTTGGTTTTCCAGTTGATCTCAAGACAACTCTAAGAACCCTTTGCACTCAAGAAAAAACGAATTTGTGAATTAATTTCGTCCCCTTTGATTTGCTCCTCATCACATATATTTATAGATGGAGATAAACCCTAATGTGAGAGATGGAAGGGATCTTGAGGATCTTGAGTCAAACCGGGAACTCAAGCCACAAATGGTAAGTGAATATCGGTCCATCAACAATCTTATACACTTGCCATAATATTTGGATTTAAATGATAACAATATATATGTTCATTTATAGAATGGTCCCATGATTTTCTAACAGACAACCCTAGTCATATACTCATATTCATCAGCAAAAATAAAACAGAAGTGAAGGGCGTCTTCTGCACTCCTGGGAAAGAGACATGTTGTAATTGAATCACAATTCCTAATATCCAATTGCAAGAGAGTTTGTAGACTTTTCAACTCACCAATTCCTAAGGGCGTCTTCTTCAAATCAGGAGTACCCCTCATGTCAAAATGCTGCAAATTTCTAAGATTTGAGAAGCTCTCGGGCAACTTAATCAATTCATGACAGCCAAAAACAATCAGTGTCTGTAAATTATAAAGGTTGCAAACGTTTTCCAGTAAATTGGTGATTCTAGTTCGAGATAGATTAAGATACCTCAAGTGCTTCAAGCTACCAATACATACTGGTACCTCGCTTATACTAAACTGACTCAAACTTAGCGCCCTTAACAATGGTAACTCCTGAAGTAAGTCATTCGGGACCTTATTTGATAAGTAAAATATATTGAACCAATGTTCTACCATCCCAACAGACAATGCTAAAAATTTTCTGATCAAACTTTTTGCTTCTTTGAGTGGCTTGAACCTTCCGTAAACCATGAAACGCTCACAAACAAATGACATATGGCGGTGGTTTTGCAAAGCTTCCTTCCTACTGTACTGCTTCATCCCAACATCTAGCCTTAAAAAAATCTCCAGCAACATGCATGGTCATGTCATTCATGAGGTCATGCATCACAAACAATGATTTGTCATTAGACGAACGTTGAAAAAAATGACCTCGACAACAGTTCTTCAAAATATTCGAGACCCAAGCGCTTGCATGGACTTGCTTGTAGTAGAGTGGTGCAAAAACCCTCCTACCATCCACAACATAATCAACTCCTCCTTGTCGAACAAATAGTCCTTGGGAAACAAGGAGCAATATGCAAACAACTGCTTCAAAGATGCAGAAAGATCATTGTAGCTTAGTCTAATAGCCGGAACAATCTCATCTCCATTTCCTAACCTCCAAATCTCACTATCTATAACAGAACCTTCCATTCTTCCTCGTCTGTTTTTGTCCTTAGTAACCTCCTAAGTGATCTTAAAGCTAAGGGCATGCCATCACATTTTTTCACAAACCCTTCACCATGTGGTTTAAGTGTAGGATGTAAATCAAAGTTATCTACACCCAATGCATGTTGAGAAAATACACACATAGCATCATCATGTGAAAGAATCGGCAGTGGGTCTATATGTGTGTAACCCAATTTTCTAAGCAATTGTTCCTTCCGAGTTGTCATGATAATTCTACTTCCAGGATCCCTCACAAGAAATGGGCACACTAACTTATCCCAGACATCATAACTTTCAGACCATACATCATCTAATACTATTAGAAATAGTTTGTTCTTAAGTTTCTCTTTAAGAGCTTCTTGAAGCAAATTTAAATCTGTGAATTCCTTGGTTTCCCTGGTCACAGATTGATAAATCACTTTGCTTATATTAGAAATATCAAATTCATCAGAAACACAAACCCAAGCTCTGACTTAGAAGTGATCCTTCACTTCTTTTTCATCATAAAAAGTCGAGCTAAAGTTGTTTTACCAACCCTACCCATACCAACTATGGGCAGGGTGCTAATGTTTTGATTAGACGATTCATCTTTATCCCCAACAATTTTTGAGCCAGTGCCTTCTTATCACCAAACTCGCCTCGTATCTTTTAACTTTTGGCATTTCATTTGTTAACATACTTAAACCAAGATTATTTTTTGCCTCTACTAATTCTTGTTACTTAATTTTCCATGCATCCTAGAACTTAATGAAAAATTTGTGCAACAAGTTGGGATTAGCTTTCTTACCTTGCTGATGGTGGATCCAGATTTCTCAGTCAACTCACGTTCTATATCTTCGGTTGCTAGATCATCAAGAACATCGTCTATGTCGTAAGCCAAATATTGGAGAGCATTCAGCCATCTTCTAACAGATTCATTAGTTTCTTCCTTCTGAGAAGCAACATTAAGCAGAGCTTGGATCTGGTCTAATAACTATCACATTCTATAAAAATACAATGTCATTTTTTGCATTTTTGCCACATTCTATAAGAATACAAGCTTTATAGTAAGTCATTCTTGAAAACAATCTTCATTCTATAAGAATACAATTCATCAAAGAATCTTCATTCTCATTCTTGTTTCATGCTGTTATATTTTGATATTTTGGTGTGGTGAATCTCAATTGTCATGAAATTGTCTCTTAATTTCCATCCACCATTGTTGTTCCAAATAACTTTGCTACATTCCGAGTGGTCCTGAAAAAAAAACACATACAAAAAATGAAGTTCAAGAATATAAATACATACAACGTGTTGCCTCAATATACATCACTCTTGATACAAACTTTTTCTTGACCGGTTGAAATTCAAAATGTCATTCTTGAAGAAAAAGAACATTCTTCAACTATCATTTGAAGAAGATTTGAAGTGCATTTTATAGAATAACATGTAAAACAAATTATGAAATGATCAATTAAGCATACTGCTAACCAAAATACTCACAGGTAAAACGAATCTAGAATTGCAGGAAGAAAACTTTGATCAATTGAATTGAGAAAAAAAAATTAAAAAAGGCAAATTTAGATTGAGGGATCGAACAACATACCGATTTTGTGGATTCGAGAACTTACCTGGGAAAAATTGATGATGGCTAAGAGAATAGGGTCGGCTGAATCGATGAAGCACACAGTGGTCAGGAGGGCAGCAGCCTCCTTCGCATCTCCCGAGATCGTGTGTTGTTGTTGCTTGCCTTGACCCTCTCGGATCAGCCTTCTCCCTTTTCTTCACATTTGATTGCCGGAGCAGACCTTGTGCTGCTTTTCCCCTTCGGCCTCGCCGACCCCGGAGACGACGACCTCCCCTCTTCCCTCTGTCTCTTCAACCTCTTCGAACCCCGGAGACGATCTCGACTACTCACGACAACCGGAATGGCAGACAGCGCACCTGAGAGCTTCCCTCTGACAATCTTGACATCTTCAATGGAAGAGGAGGCGATTTTGTGTCGACGATCTTGACATCTTCGATGGAAGCGGGAGGTGATTTTGTGGGTGTGGATGAAATAGGCAGTAGGATTTTAAATAAAGTAATTTTCTTAAACTAAAGGGTGGAAGATTTAATTATTTATTTATTAAAATTAAATAATACTTGGCCCATATTAATCCCTACATCCACACAATATTTGTTAATCCATATTTGAACCTACCTATATATATATATATATATATATATATATATATATATATATATATATATATATATATATATATATATATATAAATGAAGAGTCTAATGACAGTCTTCCAATAGATTGAAGTTGAGCGAAGTTTTCTAAATATGATCTCCTCGTTGTTGACTCAATTGGATTCGCCCATACTTTCTTATATGATCCCCAAATACCCTTAGACTTTAAAGTTGGTTTTCAGTGTTTCTTTATATATTCAAATATGTGTCATCTATAGAGTAACCGGTTGGATGCAGGGAATACAATTGCTCATGCATTCAGTAAGGCTAACTCTCTGTCTGTGACGATCACATATGGCCCATCATATCCACCCAACATGGTCCTAAGACAAATTAATGCCCAAGTATAATCTGCCTCTTTCTCTTCATCCATAAGAACAAAAGCTATGGAAAATGTGTTGTTTGTTGAAGTAACACCAACAATTTCAAGAAGAGGCATGTTATACTTGTTTGTCTTATATGTGGCATCCATCATTAAAACTTGTGGAACTGCACGTTATATATTTAATGATGTCTGATGAACAAAAAACAAGTTTTTCAACTCATTGATCGCGTCATCTGTTTGAAACTCATATATATATATATATATATATATATATATATATATATATATATATATATATATATATATATATATATATATATATATATATATATAAACTCTTGATTGCAAAATTTCGAATACAACTTGCATTTCTGTAACATCCGTAACTTGAGGTAATGCTAAATTATTTAATTTTGTAATTTATTTGTTGGACTATGAGATTAATGTTGGATTATTGAGTTGGGCCTTTATTGAGTTAGGTCGTTATTGAATTGGGTTGACTGAAGATGTATGCTGGGCGTAGTGAGGACTTTGGATACGAGGGGGGTGATGTGTGTACGCGTAACGTACCAAGGGGTACGTGCAGCGTACGCGAGCTGACTCAAAACCCTAATTTTTAGGGTTTAGGTCATATATATACAAAGGGCCGGTCTAGATGGTGGGCAACCTGGGCGACCGCCCAGGGCCCACGACTCCAGGGGTCCCAAATTATCTGGGCGATATATATATATATATATATATATATATATATATATATATATATATATATATATATATATATATATATATATAAGTTATTACCAAAATGATTTTTAGGGCCTAAAGTTGGTTCAAACTCAAAATAACTCAAAAATAAACAATTTGGCTTATTTGTTATTGTTAATTGAATGCGTTTATAGTGAAGAATAAATGATATTTTTTTGAATCTTTATTATATTCGTCTTTAAGGGGCCATTTTTTTTTCTTTTCGCCCCGGGCCCCATATACGTTTGGACCGGCCCTGTATATACATTATTATGTCCAAAATCCCAGCCTCCTTAACCTAGAAACCCTAGAAACCTAACCTTCTTCATCTTTGTGTGATCTTGATCTTGTGGAGTCCATTTTAGTGGCTTGGAGCTTGGAAGGAGAAAAAGGAAGTTGGTGAAGAAGAACTTGTGTAGCTTGAGCTCAAGGATCTGAGATATCATCATCATCTAGCACTCATTTGAGGTAAAAAGCTCAAAACTTGCCTCATGTATTCTTAGATCTCTTGTAATGGGATTTGGACCTTTTTGGTCCCAAGAATGGATTTTTATGGTTCCAAATTCATTTCTAGGCGTAGGGTTGCCACCCTTAGTGCTATTTGAGTCCCAAAGACAGAAAAGTTACCATCTTGAAGGTCTTAATGGGGTCATACATGAGTATTAGTCATTTCTATGGAAGTAGGCTGTCATATTTCCAGTTTAGGTCCATTTGGGGGTTTGAAATCCACCAAGTAATCGACTTTATGGGTTAAGACACTTTATTGGACTTAGATCTGTGTTTGGAGCTTAAGGTCATAAGGGGTTAATCCTTTTTTGGAGATTATGGCTTAACAGGGTAGTACGCTAGGCGTACAAGCCTGTACATGCAACGTACAAGCCATATAGTCTGTACGCTTAGCGTACAGAGGAGTACGCCCCGCGATTGAATTTGGATTTTGTGACATCTGGGCCTCAGTTTGGGCCATTCCATGGACTTTGTTATTTTGGGTCATAATGAGCCATCAGAAATAAGTTATTTGGGGCTAAGAATATGTTTGGGCTTAAGGGAAGACCCATTTGAGGAGTTGGGCCCAATTTAGAAAATTGGGCCATTGGTGGGCCATTAGTGGTCTTGGAAAGGCTATCTAGATTGGGCCTTTCATGTTATGGATTTGGGCCTAGGTCATGGGCTTGATTAGATCAGGGTTAAAATGGTTATTTTACCCTAAGAAGGATTTTTTAGTTTTGACTAAGTCTTATTTTGTACTGATAACGCAGGGAGTCCTTAGAGTAGCCGCTAGAGATTTCTTACTATGAGATTTTGCATTCAGCTTTGCGAGGTGAGTTTTCCTCCTGTATGAACAGGTTGAAGGCACCAATTCCGGCCCGTATATGTAAGTTAGTATGTTCCGAACTAAGGTCCAATGTTGGGCAGTGCCCGATGTAGGTTTATATGTTTTCTGGATTTCGATCCGATGTCGGGCGGTGCCCGAGGAATGTTTGTATGCTTGATGTCTTCGTGATTCTTGCATGTGCCAGTGTTGTATGTTTCTAGATTACGGAATGATGTCGTGTAATGCCCGAGTTCAAAGTCGTTAATAGCGATCGCTACACTCGCTATAGAGAATAGCGTAGCTGTGATGGGTCTCTACGATGCCTGTAGCGAGGCAATAGCGTGTGTAGCGATGTCTGGCAATTTTTTTGGTTTAAATCAGTAAGAAACGTAGCAATTAGGCTCGGAACAAGTTTAGGCGGGCAATCATACAGTCAATTTCATGTCTTCCCCTCTAATCGACTAAGATTGTACGATCGACGCCAAAATCACCAAAATCGATTTTGGCGGGTTATTTCTCACTTCTGCGACAATAGCACACCTCACCAAAATCGATTTGTGGTATTGAAACATAGTTTTAGACTTTAGAGTCTAAAAATAACCATTCTTTTGTGGTATTAGAACTTAATTTTAGACTTTAGAATCTAAAACTAACCAATCTTTTGTGGTAAACATCTTTTGGAACTTAATGTTAGCTTAATAGAACTGGTACTTGTTAGTTCTATGTCATTTTTGATTGCTGCATAGGTGCAAGTAAATATAGTGTTTAATTTTATAATAAATCACAAAAATGAAATAGTTGTCGCTATTTCATCGCTATCGCTACGTAACGTATAGGTGGGTTGTCGCTATTTCCTCGTTATCACTATCGATAACCTTGCCCGAGTTATGCTTGTATGCTTCCGAATTTTGGTCCATAGTCGGGCGGAGCTCGAGGAATGTTTATATGTTTATGTTATGTGAATATTTATGTGTATTTGTTAGTATGTTTATATGTATACCGAGCTTTGCTCGATGCCAAGCAGAGCCCGATGTCGGGCGTGGCTCGATGTGACATCCCCATTTTCAAGGCCAGAAAAGACCGATTGTGTTCATGCTTTATAAAAAATCAGAGTACCTCTTTTAATAAAAATGTTGCAGAATTTGTTCCTAGTAAAACATGATAAATACATTATCAAGGCATTTCCGAAGAAAAGTATTTTTATTCATTTTAAACCATTTGGGATGCCACTGTCAATACAGAAACATAAGCATAAACAGAACTTACATTCATCATCACTAGTGATTTATATCTCCTTAACCTCTTAGTGTAATGTGACTTCATATCAACACCTATGAGATAAATAAACTAAGTGGGTCAGGTTGGGAAACCTGGTGAGTACATAGGGATTTCAATCCCACAATGTTATATCATATATATAATTTAGAACTCACAAAATATACAATTTCACCATATATATATAAGCAACTCTTACCCCACCCCGTCGATACTCTCAATGACACTATCCATACTCTCAGACCTTAAATTTTACTTCCTACTTAATCCATACTCTCAGATTTAATTCATGCTCTCGGATCAATAATTGTGCCCATTCCATACTCTCGGATTAGGGACAAGTGTCTATGTGTAACTCCATTCTCCCCGATTAACGATGAATAACTATGTCCTATCCATACTCCCGGACTGAGGACGACTGACTATGTCTTAATCCATACTCTCGGACTAAGGACAACTGACTATGTCTTAATCCATACTCCCAGATTAATGAGATTTGACTATGTCCAATCCATACTCTCGGACCAGGGACAATGACTATGTCTAATCCATGCTCCCGGATCAATGACATATACTAAAGCTCTATTCTCTGAGTATAACACACTCGTACCCATAAGAAAATACTACCCAATATTCCTCATAACTAATTTAGGTTTACTCTTTATCCTAAATCATCATATATAATCAGGTATGCTCTTTAACATGTATTTCAAGCAACATAAATTAACTCGCACATAAACATATAATTATTACTTCAATCATTACCTGTATTGTAACGACGTAATTTTTCAAAACAAATTTTCATTTTTACAACATACTTTCATTCACACGATAATCATAAAAACATAATGTGTCCACTGTAACATAACAAACATGTCCCATGATCTCAATATCATAAACTCTATAAGTGTGTACGGATCATGCTGGCGCCTTCTTGCGATCCTCGCTCGCACCTGAAACACATAACATAACAACTGTAAGCATAAATGCTTAGTGAGTTCCCCAAAATACCACATACCCCACATACGCCTTTCCAGGCCATGACTCTGTAGGATCTTCCAATCCATGTGTCTCAGGGGACTTCCGTCCCAAATCCCGGTAGACCTTCCGGCCCTACCCATATCAACCTTCCAGTCCATATCATCTTGACCTTCCAGTCCTTACCATATGTAACATACATAGCACATACATAAATATCATCTTGACCTTCCGGTCCTTATCATACATAACATACATAGCACATACATATCACATAACCGCATATAGCACATACATTATAGCATACAAGACCTTCCGGTCACACATAGGTACCCTTCCAGGTACAGTATAGTGAGAAGACTCACCTCAATGAAGTCGTATAAACTCTCGTGCTCAACATCCCGACCTAGCCTCCTCCTATTATTCAAATAACATTCCCGATCAATACTCTCCAATGATCTCATCTCTACAGACTGGGTAGAAGGCCATTCTACCCTTCCCTGAACTCTCCTGAATCAGTCTTGACCAGAACCCTAAAGTCAATGAAAGTCAACGGTCAACTTTGACCCGACTTGCCAAGTGCACAAAGGTGACTCGGCGAGTCCAAGCGGGTCCTCTGAATTCTTTCAGACTCTCTTGGCTCGTCGAGTCTTTCTTCCACTCGACGAGTTACATCTGTCACGAATTGCGGGGCAACCCCGAATCGACTCATAGAGTCCGTTCATGGACTCGGCGAGTTCATTCCATGCTCACACTCAAATGACCTTCTGAGGTCAGATCTGTTCCTCTAATCCATAGATCTAACCTTCCCAAGCTCAATAAACATGAAAAGGTTCGAACTTGATACTCATGCAACATCCAAATGACACTACTTGATGATTTAGCCCCAAATACAACATCCTAAGTCCATTTCTTCCATAACTCCTCATAAAGCAAGATGGAATAAGTTCTCTGGACCACTATGGATCCATATCTGATATCTAAACATGATAAGGGACCATATTCCCAACAAATCAACCCAATAAAGGTTATAGAAAACCCTAGATCCATGGATTCTTTAACAAAACAGAAAAAGGATCGATATGCTACCTCAAGGATGATGTCCTTTGCTTGCAATCCACAGATAAGCAATCTCCTTGGCCTCCTCTAAGCTGGAATCAACTTCTTCTTGCAAAACAAACCCACAAAGGTCCAATAATGGCTTCTTCTCTCTCACAAATGCTCAAGCACTTTTAGGGTTTCTCTCAAGGGTCTGGTAGCCGCAAATGGTGGCTATATGGGTCCTTAAATAGGTCCCAAACCGGAGAAATTAGGGTTTCATTAAACTGCGTGGACTCGCCGAGTCCACGTATGGACTCGCCGAGTCCCTCTCTAATATTCAATATAAATACTTAAAATGAGATACCTGGGAATCCGGATGTTACAGTTCTCCCCCACTAGAATCAGACTTCGCCCTCGAAGTCCGGCTCAGCAAACAACTCTAGATGCTGCTCCCGCATCTCCAACTCTGGCTCCCAGGTCAGCTCGGACCCTTTTCGATGTTGCCACTGGACCTGCACCAGAGGCACTTCCTTGTTTCTCAGAATCTTGATCTTCCGATCCCGGATCGTGATTGGTCTCTCAGCGTAATTCAGGCTCGCATCTACCTGAATATCCTCCAGCGGTACCACTGTCGACTCGTCGGCTATGCACTTCCTCAACTGAGACACGTGGAACGTATCATGAATCTTGCTCAATTCCGCAGGTAGCTCTAACCGATATGCTACCTTGCCCACCCTCGCGGTCACCCTGAATGGACCGATGTACTTGGGCCCCAGTTTGTCCCTCTTCCTGAATCGGATCACTCCTTTGCAAGGAGATACTTTCAGGAGTACAAAGTCCCCCACCTGGAACTCCAACTCGGATCTTCGCCAATCCACATAACTCTTCTGACGACTTTGAGCCGTCAGTAACCTCTATCTAACCTGTTGAATCTACTCTGCCGTCTGAAGTAATATCTCAGTGCTACCCATCACACGCTGCCTTACCTCTCCCCAGCAAATGGGAGTCCAACACCTCCTCCCATACAACAACTCGAAGGGAGGCATACCAATACTAGAATGGTGATTGTTGTTGTACGAAAACTCAGCCAATGGCAAATACGTGTCCCAACTTCTTCCGAAGTCCAACACACATGCTCGAAGCATGTCCTCGAGCGTTTGAATCGTCCGCTCACTCTGTCCGTCCGACTGGGGGTGGTAGGTGGTACTGAAATGCAACCTCGTACCCAACTCTTCATGAAACTTCTTCCAGAACCTGGAAGTGAAACGTACATCCCGATCTGACACAATCGAGATCGGTACCCCATAACGCGATACCACCTCCCTCACATACATCTCTGCCAACCTCTCGACAGAAGAGCTCTCACTGATAGCAAGAAAATGTGCGCTCTTTGTCAGCCGGTCGACGATCACCCAAATTGCATCGACACCCCTCGCGGTCCTCGGCAATTTGGTGATGAAATCCATGGAAATCTGTTCCCACTTCCATTGGGGAACCTCAAGCGGCTACAACTTGCCATGCGGACACTGGTGCTCGGCCTTAACCTTGCGACATGTCAAACACCTCTCAATAAACCACGCGACATCCCTCTTCATACAAGGCCACCAATAACCTCTCTCCAGGTCCAAATACATCTTCATGGCTCCGGGATGGATCGAGAATCTCGATCTACGCGCCTCCTCCATCAGAATGGTACGTGCCCTGCCTGCATACGACACCCAAATCTGACCTTGAAAGGTCATCAACCCTCGACTATCGGTAACAAACTCGGACACCTGCCCGATCACCCGCTGTCACACCCCGAAAACCAAAGGCGGAAACATTTCTGGGGTTGACTCCATGTTGAATATCAAATCCAATGAACATAGTAAAACAGTAAACACAAAACATTACTACATAATATTGTTTACATCTGTTTGAAAGAAAAGTTATACACGTGTTGTATACATATATCATATGAACAAAAGCAAAGACGAGACTTCGGGATGCTCCGTCTTCTTCAAAAGGTGGCGGTGTACCTGTCTAATGCTGACCTGAGAATACAAGCAGTTTGAAAATCAGCATAAAGCTGGTGAGTTCATAAACGGTTTAGTTTTGTAAAGAACGAGTTCCTTTGTTTTCTGAAAAAGTTGTTATTCAAGAAAATCCCATATTTTCTTATGTAAAACAGTTTCGTTATCTTTTGTTACCAATTCGAAAATGGGTTGTTATGTTATTCCAAGAAAATCCCATATTTTCCTAATAGTTTAGCTATCCATTTGTTACTTAATTCAATTACATGTTGTTACCATACTTGCAGTATTAATTAAGTATTCTAAACTCTTAGTTATCCTACATTCAAATGTCTATCATCTACTAACTTAGTTGTATTTTCGAATATTTGGAGTCACACAGAAGCGTACATTATAGTATTTTCGAAGTTCTGGTGATTTCCAAAAGAGTACATTAGATGTATTTTCGAATCTCTGTCGACATTCTGAGGCGGATGTATTCGAAACTCAGTAGAGGTCCGGAGGCGTACTTTTGTATTAAATTCGAAACTCTGGTAACACTCAAGGGGTACACTAAATGTATATTCGAAGTCTTGGTGTCATCCAAAGGCGTTACTTCCCATTCGTATTCCTATTTGTAACAACTCAAATTTTTCAAGCAAATTTTTCATTTTTAAAACATAATATTTTCCATTAAAAACAAGGCATATATATAGTTTAATTATTCGGTCAATACAATTATTCCAACTCCCAAGATCCTAAAACAATCTTCAGTGTGTATCGATCATGCCGGCGCCTTCCCACGGTCCTCGCTAGTACCTGAAATACATACATACACAACAACTGTAAGCATAAATGCTTAGTGAGTTCCCCAATATACACTTACACACATACGCCTTTCCAGGCCCTGACCTTCTGGTCCTCAATACAACGCCTTCCGGCCCATAGCATAATCGCCTTCCGGCCCATAACATATTGCCTTCCGGCCCACATATCATACATAGCACATATAACACTTAACTTACCACATATAGCATACATATCCTTATAACACTTAACTTACCACATATAACATACATATTACATAACATATTCGACCTTCCGGTCACACAGTCAAACCCTTCCGGGTACAGTATAGTGAGAAAACTCACCTCGTAAGTGCTGAAAGCTAGCAACTCCTGAAATCACTTGCGCACAAACCAACGAGCTACAACCCTCCTATAACATTACATAACTCATTAACACTCATATCATCTAAGTGTGACTATCCCTAAGAAGTCAGACTTAGGTCAACTCTGGTCAACGGTCAACGGTCAACTCGACTGGACTCGGCGAGTACCATGGCGACTCGGCGAGTCTAGTCGTCCTCACAGATTCCTGAATATTCCCTTTTTACTCGTCGAGTATACCTCTTGACTCGACGAGGTCCTCGTGGAAGAATCGCGGGGCCACCCCGACTCCACTCGCCGAGTCTGATGAACAACTCGGCGAGTCCCAGCACATCTTCAAGCTACTCGCCGAGTCTGAAGAACAACTCGGCGAGTCCATGCCATGCAGACGAGTAACTGCTTCCTGAGATAGGTCTCGTCCCGAAGTACACATGCATGGGACCTTCTGGACCTCTAAAGGTCCTAATACAAGACTATAATCGTGGGGTAACAAGGCATTTCTTCATCAAATCACTAAATGGGTTCTATAAACCCTAATTTCATAAATACATCAAAATAACAGATTTGGTCCGAGTATTACCTGAAAACGCACTCTCTGTGTCCCCCAAATCTCAGGACTCAATCCTCCTTGATATTCCTTTAGCCAAATCCCTCTTCTTCTTGCCTAACCAATTCTTCCAAGTTCCAAAGCTTTCTCCCTTGCTCTAGGCGTCCACAGCGATTAGGGTTCCTCTCAATTGACCAAAAGACTGAAAATGACGGCCTAAGAGGCGTTAAATACGATCCAAACTGAACGGTTAGGGTTTCTGCTGAACAGCGTCGACTCGCCGAGTCCATATCTGGACTCGTCGAGTCCAGTCGCGGACCCGCGACCAAGTCCGCGATCCTACTCGGCGAGTCTAGGCTCCAACTCGCCGAGTCCCCTCTTAAATCTCCCCAAAAACATAATTTTAATAATACCTGAGATTCCGGGCTGTTACACTATTTCTATTCGTATTCGTATTCGTATTCGTATTCGTATTCGTATTCGTAATATTCTATTAGTTATATTCGTATTCGTATTCGTATTCGTATTCGTATTCGTACTAGTCATAGTTTATGTTAAACATGATTTCTTTTGCAAAAATGTAATATAATTCAAAACACCTTTTAAAGAAATCTCACTTTAGTGTGACAGTACACCCTGCAATTCGAATCATTAGTTATCACGATTTTGGATATTAGAAACATACATGAAATAAAACATTTGGACTGAAAATACGTTTGAGTACAAGATTTCCTTGTATTTTTGCTTGTATTCCCCCCCTGAAAACATTTGAAAAACATTGAAAAACATTTGAAAAAGGGTAGGGGTATGAACTCACCGGTTGAGAAACACGTCAGTTTGGATCCTAAACGTCGGTTCTGGGTTCGCGAACGCACAAGATTCCTATGGATTATCAAATTATACACATTTGTATCTAATTAGGACTTTATTAATTTATTTGTTAAGGATATACACTTCTAGTTGCGGAAACACCCCATTACAAGTGTTTGGAAGGACCCGGGTGACATTTGGGGACACATTAAGCTTGGATATTGAGTTTACTCTTCAAGAGTAAACTCATACAAGAGTTTTCGGCCCTATATACCTCATCCATATGAGTTCACGGCCATGAACTCATGGATGGTGATTTTGGGTGCAAAATGGCTTCATAACAATCGGGAATAAATGCTAGACTTGGATTTTGACTTTGGAATGGTTCAAAACTCATTTAGGGACCATTTATTGGAGTTTACGGCAGTAAACTCCCCCTCACATCCAATCCTTAAAGTTTTGGTCCTTAAACAATCACATGTGATTCCAATGATTTTTCCCAAGCCTTGTATGAATTTTTTGGGGGACTTTGGACATGGTTTTAGGAGTTTACGGCCCATGAACCCCCTCATGGCCGTGAACTCCTTAGATGGGTGTTTTAATATGTTTTAAGGTCCAATTCTTGTTTGTGGTCATTTCTAGAATTTATCCCAAGGCTTATGGTGTGTTTAAGTGGCATCTTAACACATTTAGAGGAGTTTACTCCCCAAGAATAGGAGTTTACGACCCAAGCATGTTCTTGGGCAGTAAACTCAAGTTTACTCCTCTAAATTGATGTTCAAGGTGTTCCAAGACCACTTCCATAATTCTACAAGTCGTATCTAAGCCTTATTGGTGTTTTGGAAGGGTTTAAGGGCATAAAAACCTCTTTTATATGTGTTTACAGCCCAAGCATGCTCCAGGGCCGTAAACACATGAGCAAGGCTCTAAATCATGGTTTGAGGCATTCTAAGTCCATTCCATTAAGTCATCTAGCCAAATCTAGGTCTAATTGTAGTTTGGAAGGGTTTTGTTGCTAAAAAACCCCATTTATATGAGTTTACGGCCTAGGACTGATCTAGGGCCGTAAACACATGATAATGGTCCTAATCCTTGGTTTAAACTCGAATTTGAAGGTCAGAGGGGTTGCATAACAAGTTAGGGAAGATACCTTGGTGATTAGAAATCTTAAATTTGAGATTTGGACCCTTAAACTTGAATTTAGGAGAGAGGTTAGAGAGAGAGTAGAGAGATGAAGCAAAAGCTTCAAATGAAAGCTTGAACACGTTTAAATAGGTCCCAAAAACTTGGACACGGGGGAATTCTACCCGATACCGACATTAAACGGGGCTTTTGATCGCACCCGATTAAGTTTCCGTAACTCGGCGGGGACGTTTCTAAAATTTTTGAAATAAACATTTTGGGCTAATTTCATGAGTTCCTAAGGGGTTTGGACACTCATTAGATTAAAATAAACATATAAGTTTTAAATAATTTAGCCCAAAAACAAAATCGGAACGAATTGATAAACGGCGAATTTTTACGCGTAGAATGGGTTCGGCGATGGACAACTTCGGGTTGTTACATTATCCCCCCGTTAGAGGGAATTTCGTCCCGAAATTCAAAGATTAAGATACAGATCATGAAATGAAAAGAGATGCGGATGGATCAGTTGCTCCGGGTTTTCACGCTCCCAAGTGGCATCGGGTCTCCGGTTGACGTTCCAGCGAACCCTCACTATCGGGACGCATCTTGGTTTCATTGGGTAGATACTTCTTAAGGACCGAGACGTGTAGTACCAGAGGAATGTTACTAAGTTCTGAGGGTAGTCGAAGTTTGAAGGTTACGGAATCAATCCTACGAGGATCGCAAAAGGTCTAATGCATTACTAGGGAAGTAGTTCGCACTCCTCAAAGCATATCATGCTTTTTCTGGGATAAAGCCCGCTCCCTCTTGCGGTTCTCCGATATCACGACCTCTGCCTGGGCCTCTCGAATGGTGTCCAACACCGGAGCCATCATTGTCAATCTCAAACAAACATCTCGTATCGGAGCACTCTCCGCCCTGCGACTCAGGGCATCAGCTACAACATTAGCTTTGCCCGGGTGGTACAGGGTCTCACAATCGTAATCCTTTACCACGTCCAACCATCTCCTCTGACGCATATTCAGATTGGGCTGATCCATCAAATACTTCAGGCTCTTGTGGTCCGTGTATATGATACACCGAACCCCATACAAATAGTGACGCCATATCTTGAAGGCAAACACCACTGCCCCCAACTCCAGATCGTGGGTGGGATACCTCGTCTCATGAGGCTTCAGCTGCCTCGATGCATATGCTATCACATGCCCTCTCTGCATAAGTACTGCACCCAACCCCGATATCGATGCGTCACAATACACCACAAAATCCTCCATCCCTTCTGGGATTTAATTAAATTGCATGTTTCATTTTTTATAAATAATCTAACATGAATGAAAATTTTGAAAAAATAAAAATAAATAAACATATTGAAAAAAGAAACAAAAAACCGAAAAATAAATAAATAAATAAATGCTGACATAGAAAGTTAAAGTGTTTTAACTGGTTATCCATTTCCTTTATTTGGTGTTATAACACCATTTTGAGATGACACATGTGAGATGACACTTTTTGGGTATGATAACTAACTACACATCCACTAGTCTTAAACAATAATTTAGCCTTCACCCCTAATGGTACATTTTAAACAATAATTTCTTATTTTTAGGAGATGTTTTGTAGAAAACCCAATGATTTAGTGTTTGAACCATTAAAATGGTCTAAATGATTAAGTGTTGTTGGGTAAGGTTGTTGAACAGATCTGTTGAATGAGAAAAATCACCATTTACCCTCAACAAAAACAACTTTCAAATGCATACTAGTCAATCAAAATCTACAGATTTTCAAAGTAACATTTATAAATTATATAAAGCCCAATGTATCAATTCTATGTAATCTCAAAAAAAATCAAGTTTTATGGACACAAAACTAATCAAATGAGATTCAAGAAAACAAGAAAAGGAACCCCTCAACATCGCCTTCATTAACTTTCAAAGCAGAAACAACATTTAAAACTGTAACCATGTCCGCTTTATACTATACAACTTCATTTCATACGATTAAACAACCAATGAGCAAGTTCTCTGCATCCAAAAGACATGAGTGTGACTATTAAATTGATCATAAGAACAAGTTCTAACTTGATAGATATTCAATTGCAATTTGAAAAGGAGAAGAGTCTTAATATGCAACGTAATTAATTTGTTACTTCAAGAAGTGGTGATGAATGTCACTCAAAGAACAACTATAGATGTTAATGGAAATGTTTAAGAGTAATGGATTCCACAATAATCCTTAAGTTAACATGTATTGTAGAAATTAATAGATAAAAATATAAAAACTTACGAGAGTATTATGAGGATCAGAGTATGGACCTGATTCATACTAAAGTCCTAAAGCATTAAGCATTTCCGTCTGCATAATCTCCTTCTCCAAAACATCCTTCACAGCTTCAGTATATGCAGCTTCTTCTTTATCTTCAAAACCATCTTCACTGTTCTTAAGAAAATCAGTTCTACCCTGGATATCTTCCCTCTCAAATAGAGCACAAAATATACCCTTCATCACATACCCTGAAACTGGCAACTTCAAAACGGGAATGCAAGTTTCAGTCCCGATAAAAGAACCCTTTCGACTATTGATCTCGGCTTCCGAAGCTGAATGTACCCATTCCTTCACCTCATTGAGTTTTTCCCCACTCAGAGAAAGCCTCCCTTTTCTCCCTGAATCAGTAATGGAAACCTCTTCCAACATTGGTAGATCCTTAACGATGTTCATCAACATCTTATGCCACGCAATCACATCATTCAGACACTGATACGAAATGTCACGTTTTTTATTGATATGCTGTGCGATACTGATTAACTCGTTTTCTTCATCCACCTTTCCAATTTGATATATTCCATCATTATCACAAACATAATTCGGGGATAGAAATACAAACGACTCTACTCTGCTACCAAACTTAACCCTCCACTTGAACAGACAACGATTCTGGACAACTCTGTGATCGGAAAACGGAAGTTCGATGTATAAAGACTTCACTCCTGTAAACTTTCTCAAAAAGCCATGGGCGTATAGCTTAGGATGACATGGCCTACTTTGGGAGATATCACCTACGGGGTTCTTATTGGGAATGTTAGGGTCTTTGAAAGGAGCGGTGAAGGAAACGGCATCGACTTCAAGTACAATCGAGGAGAAACGTTTGGAAACCAGGTA
The DNA here is from genome assembly GCF_002870075.4 of Lactuca sativa. Classification (NCBI taxonomy): domain Eukaryota; kingdom Viridiplantae; phylum Streptophyta; class Magnoliopsida; order Asterales; family Asteraceae; genus Lactuca; species Lactuca sativa. Next base: position 244,941,909 of record NC_056625.2, read on the forward strand.
ACAAAAGCATAGGCTTCTCAAATCGATTATTTTGTTTAATATTTGGAGGATAATTTCATCTGGTAAACGATTGATTGAAGACGAATCATCTGCATCTCTTTCTCGTGATTTCTTGGGGTTCCTCATTTTACAGAGAAAGTGTGCTCATCGGACACTGTAACCCTAATCGTCCTCCGGTTAAATTTAATTTTTTTTTTTTTTTAGGGGGTGTTCGGATTATCTTTTTAGCTTATTGTTTATAGTTTATTTGTGGTGGAAATAAGCAATAAGCATGGGGAGGGATGATTATTAAAATTAGCTTATTTTGTTTAATAAGCTGGATTTTATCCAACACTCAAATTAGCTTATTGTGGGAATAAGCAATAAGCACCTCTTTTTTTTCTCTCCGAACATCCCTAAATATTAAGTTTAGTTATAATTTTTTTTTGTGATATGGAAGGTGCTTGTTGTTTTAATTTTTATTGAGGTTGGTCCCTGACCCAAATGAAATGATTTATTTACTTTTTTATTTTCTATTTTCTACTTTTTTTTTAATTAATTATAATTTATTTAATTTAAAAAAGAAAGAAAATAAACCCTCTCCCCACTCTCCTTTTCTTCACCGGTTAACACCCTCCATCTTACTTCTCACCACCATCGGTCAATGCTGCCACCACCGGACATCCATCGACACCGAACCTCCATCGTCACCGGAACTAAGATAACCTCCACCGAGAGAATCAGATCACCACCGTCCGCGACTCACCACAACTTCGGATCACCACCAGAAAACACCTTTATCATCAACGATCCACCACCATAACCTTTTTTCAAATAGCTACCCTTACCATCCTTTGCTAGCCACATCTAATACCATCTCCCATCATACCGTTGTCCACCTGCAAAAACCCACACCTCTATTTCCACCAATTTTGTAATGTCCCTAAATTCTATAATAAAATTTTCATTTAAGATAAGTTTAACCAATTAATTCCCTTACATAAATCAATAAGTGACATTCATTTGAGTTAAAATCATAGAGTTATCAGAGTTGAATTCACAAAACTACGAAAAACCATAATCTTCGATGTGTGTACAATCTCGTTGAGCCCTTCACACGAACAACCTGCAAAATATTTTAATCCACAAGTGTAACATAAAGCTTAATGAGTTTTCCAGTATACCACATATTTCACCATACATACAATGCATACAAGCAAAGTCCTCAGCCCTAGCGCCGAACAACCAAGTCTCACAGACATATAACATATATAACAAGCCCAACCTTAGGGAGTATATGGGACCAACCCAGACTCCATTGTCAGAGGCCACACCAAAGCTTCATGTTCTGGTACTATGAAGATTGTTAGTTAACCAGAAATTAATCCTAATTATGATGAAGCAAAAAGGAAGAATGATGAGGAGTTTGAAAGGTTGAAACATTTACTAATTTAAATGGATCAGAACGAAGCGGAGAAAAGGAGAAGGAAGCAGTTGAACTTACATCGAAGGCACTTTGGCATGAATGGAATTATGAAGGAATGATGGATGATGCCATCAAGAACGTTGAAAAATATTGGCTAAATCCAAGATCATCATTAGCTTTGGAGAATAAAGTTGATTGTCAATTGGATTTTTCGATGACAGCAAGAGCCCTTTTGTTCAGATGTTTTCGAAAAACTTATGGTGTTGCAATAAACAATGGAGTCACAAACAAGAATCTTTTTGAATTCTACTCTCGCAATCAAATCCACAATACGATGTCTGGAGTTTTAAAAAGATAACTACAATTGTAGACTACGAAGCTGAGAGCGTAATGAACGATGAGTTCATTAACTACAAGTTTAAAGCATTGCGAGGGAGCAACAATGAAGAGTTCATATTTTCTTTTCCAGATCTGCCTATCATGAATCCTCATAACTATGTTACCAACTTTTCTACTTAACCCTAGGTTTTGATCTGACTCTAGTCAACCAATCTATAATTCATAAAATCGAGTGATACAAGCATATTAAGATAGAATGATCATCTAACTCTAATAATACTCAACAAAAAATAGAAAAGATAATTACTTTAACACATAAGGATCTTATCAAACAATAATAATAAATAAACGACTAGATTAAATCCAAAATCATGAAATCAACACATAGGTTCAAGGTTCAACTATTCTAAACGAAAGTAAAGAGTTTTTAGCTCATAACAAAGTAAAAACATACATAAATTCCTAGTAAAATTTGCTATACATGATTGAACAAAGCAAACTAAATGATTAAACGCATTTTGACTCTTAATCTCTTCAATTCTCGCTTTGCTCTCTCTCTCTCTCGCTTTCCTAGTAAAATTTAGTCGTCAAAGTTTGAGTAATAATCGATGTATCCTCCAGGGAATGAAAGAGGTTTGTAAATCTAATTTTTTCAAAAATCATGCCACCATGCTATGGTGATGTGATTGCCACGGCGTGGTGTCGTCTCATCTGCGCACCTCCAAGTAATCCGTGTTGTACTCTATTCGGTAAGCATATCGACAATGAGACCTCACCGTGGTGTGGTAAGTGTTTTGCCACGATGTGGTTTTCATAAGTTGTTGACTTTTTGCTCAGATTGTTTCCAACTTCCCAACTTCCAACACAACACTTCAACTCCTTTGATATGTCCGATGCTACAAAACAAATTTTAAACATTAGAAGTATCAAATATCTCGACTAAGACAAAGTGTAGCTAAAATTTATAAGATCATATAAAATATTAAAATATATGACTAAATATGGCGATATCATAACATAACTTAAAAATATTTGTCAAAACTTTTAGAATAATAAAATATCAAATATTATAAAACGTTGCGGTTAGATAATCTTTTAGACAAAACTACAAAATTGGTCCTTGTGGTTTGCGAAAAAACTTTGGATAGGGTCCAAAACGTTTTCAACTTGCATGGAAGGTCTAAAATCAAAAACTTCTTGTAATTTTGGTCCAAAAAATCTTAAAAAGACTATTATACCCTTTTGTTTTCTTTTTATCATTTCTTTTTTACTTTTCTTTATTATTTTATTAATATTAAAAATAATATAAACCCCCACACAAGACACACACACTTTCTCTCTCTCTCTCTCTCTCACTCACACACTCTCTCTCTCTCTCTCTCTCTCTCTCTCTTATATATATATATATATATATATATATATATATATATATATATATATATATATATATATATATATCGTTCAATTTCCTCAAAACTTATAGCGAAAATATGAAGTTTCAATCGGTTCGCAAACATAGTTTCCATTAGATTCACTAACAATTTGGGTGCAAGTTCAAGGCTACAGCTCTCCGTATTCAAGTGATATCGGAGGAGTAAGCCAATAACCCAATGAGTTCTCAAAATAATAAAAAAAAAACGGATCAAAGGGGAAGGGGGAGAGTGTTTCGTGGCTTCTACCTGTGAGAATGAATGATATGTAATCGATTTATCCCTATCTTCTTTCCAACCAGATTGTACGCACAAAGAGACCCCCAAAAAAAAAACTTGGGTGTTGAATTTTTTTGCCCACCTTCAAGAACAAACGATCATGGATGGGAATTGAAGCTTATATTCAGAAATTTGAAATATATGCTGAAATCCCTAAACAGTTGAACTCGTCCCTCATTCTTTATGCTAGACTGATGATGATTTGGAGGTTCGGTGTTCCAAAGGTACAAATCTAAGCTGATCCCCTACCAGATAAGAATCACCATTTATACCCTTATTCTTCACCATCTTCACCTGAAACTCTAGATAAAAAAAGAGAGAGAATACCCTTCAATGATTTACACCCATAATCCTTTGTTCTTCACAACTTTTTTACACCCATCAAAACATGCGATCGATTCAGAGTGAGAAGAAAAGAAACTGACCTAATTCTTTCAGATAATGATCTTCACACACACCTGGAGGATCGATTGCGTGGGTAATCGTTTTACTGAAGTGTAGTTGGGTATCGTGAGTAATTGTTTGATTTTCTACAAGAAGTATTAAGCGAGAGAGAGAGAGAGATTATATTATTTTTAATATTAATAAAATAAGAAAGAAATTAAAAGAAATGTAAAAAAACAAAACAAAAGGGCATAATAGTCTTTTTTAGATTTTTTGGACCAAAATTACAGTAAGTTTTTGATTTTGGACCTTCCATGTAGGTTGAAAACGTTTTGGAACCTATCCAAAGTTTTTCGCAAACCACAAGGACCAATTCTATAGTTTTGTCTAATCTTTTATCATTTTTTTGTAACTAGATATGTAAAATTGTTATGTTTTCTAGTTTTGGAAAAAATACACGACAAAGTTATTTTTTAGTTTTATTATATGGCATTAAGTGTATTCATATTGTACTATTTTTATTTTGTTTAATTATAATGTCAAGTAACTTTTTAAAAACATGATGTGTTAGTTAAAAATTAAATTATATGAGTGGGGTTAAAAAAACATTTAAGAAAGATAAATGATAAATTGTTTAATTTTAGAAAGGAAAATTCAAAAAATTAACCTTCACAAACTATTTGATAAAAGTTATTTGTCAAATAAAAGTAAGTGGAAAAATAAGGTGAAAAAAAATAAAAAACTTTTGAGAGTTAATAATTAAAGATGCTCTAATTTATTAAACAAAATGTTATTAACTTAAATCATCTCCAATCATTTACCATTTTAAAAGCTCTTATGAAAATATCTAATTTACCCCACATCTTTGGAAAAATCTTTGAGAATATTTTATAAAGCTTTCTCATATAATTTGTTAGTATTAAGCATATGTAATACTTCTATATTTAAAAATTACTAGACAATGACATTAAATACAAGAAATATATTACAATACATGTAATTAATCAAAATCTACAAATTTTCAAAGTAACATTTTATAAATTAACTTTCAAAGCAGAAACAACATTTAAAACTGTAACCACGTCCGCTTTATACTATACAACTTCATTCCATACGATTAACCAACCAATGAGCAGCTTCTGTGCATCCAAAAGCTTTAATGCCTCTAACATGTTGCCGAGCTTAATATGCAACCTAATTGAGGCCCTGTTTGATTTAAGTCTGATCGAGTCCGGTCAGACAAAAATGTCTTACTCGGTCAGATCAATGTGGGTCAGCGTGTTTGATATGTGAAATAAAACCATGAAACTCAGTCAGCACCCTCTGACTCGGTAAGTAAAATGAAAGTAGCTGACTCAGTCCTCTTTGTTTTCTTCACAGTTTTGCCCTTTGCATCACACATTCCAGCTAACACAAAACCGAACATATATATGCCATGTTCACGCACACAAGAACCAGGAAACCCACCACAAACACCACGACCCATGTTCATCCTTTTAACCCCAACCAAAAAATGGCATCTTCATGAGAGAGAATGAGAGGGGAGCACCCTTTTACCTGTTGATCGAGTTCAGGAGGATTGAAAATTGAGATCGATTGAAGTTGAGATTTGTAGTCACCTACCTATTCTTCCCCCACCGATAGGGAATAAAAGTTGAGATTTGTAGTGGTGGTGTTATCATGATCGATGGTTCAGGGAGGCATGGAGGTTCCATGGAAAAGAGCTGCAACTTTTTTATGGAGATTGGGTGATATCCCATTCTCTCTCTAGAATTGAATGAAAGGGAAAGTGAAAAGAAAATAAAGGGTAGGTATTAATTTATTAAAAGGAGGTTGAAAATATCACCGACATGTGATTGGGTTCTTCACATGCCTATTACATTTAGCTATATTATTGTTTTTAAAATAAATAAAATTTATTGTTCCTTAAAAGTGTTAATTTTTAAATGATATGGAGGTAATTCATGCATTACATTTGGACCTTTTATTTATTTAATGATATTTGTCGAAGTTAAATTTGCATGCAAAAAGATATATTTTAGCTTACATAAATAAAATAAAAGAGTAAAGTTGTCAATTTTCTCATTTAGCACAGTCAGTTAGAAATATAATCAAACAATATTATTTCAATCAGAAACAGATGCAGTAAGAACTTCTCGGACAGTAACTACCAAACAGCCCCTGATTTTTCATTTCAAGAAGAAAAAACTATGGTAGAAAATAATTGATTAAGATATGGAACTTATAAGAATATTGAGGTTCAGACAATGCACCTGATTCATACTACATAAACCTATGCATGATTCCCTTATGCTTTTCCAAAATCTCCATCATAGCTTCGGTATATGCAGCCTCTTCTTTATCTTCAAAACCACCATTTTCACTGTTCATAAGAAAATCATTTCCACCCTGGAAACCATTCATCTCAATTACACCAAAATATATCCCCTTCATCACGTACCCTGAAACTGGCAACTTCAAAACCGGAATATAACAGTTATTTACTATATCAGGAACCTCTACACGATTGAACACAGTTTCCGAAGTTGAATGTACCCATTCCTTCACCCCACTGAGTTTTTTCCCACTCAGAGAAAGCCTCCCTCTTCCCCTGGAATCAGTAACAGAAACCTCTTCCAACAATGGCAGATCCTTAACCAAGTACAACATCATCATATGCCTAGCCGTCACATCCTTCAGACACTGATACGGAATGCGACGTCTTTTGTTTTCATCTTCATCCCCATTTCCATTGAGATATAATCCATCGTTATCAGAAATTGAATTCGGGAACAGAAATATAATCGATTCGATTCTGTTACCAAACTTAACCTTCCACTTTAACAAACGATTATCGACAGCACGAAGACCCGAAGATAGAAGTTCGATACATAAAGACTTCACTCCTTTAAACTTGATCAAAAACCTATAGGCAGATAGAAACGACTCACCGTATAACGACGAAATGATACGCGCAAACGACGAACTTGGGGCGACATCACTGACGGTGTTCTTATTGGAAATGCGAGGGTTTGAGAGAGGAGAAGCGAAGGAAATCGCATCGACTTCAAGTACAATCGAGGAGAAACGTCTGGAAACCAGATAGCAAAAGCAAAGGGTTTTTAAATCGATTAATCTGTTTAATATTTGGAGGATGATTTCATCTGGTAAACGACTGATTGAAGACCAATCATTTGCATATCCTTCGCGGGATTTCTCGAGGTTTCTCAATTTTTTGAGACAGAAAATCGACGGTGTGCTCATCGCACATTGTAACCCTGATCATCCTCCTGTTAACTTTTATATTGATGACAAAAAAGGTGCTCTTTTTCGCACGATTAAGCGTGTAAATGTGATGGTTACTTTAAAAAAAATCCACCATTTGTAATATTTAATTAATTTTCTACAATAAAGTTCTCTCCTCAGTTTAGTCTTTTAGATGATGTTACTTTTTATTATACATTAAATACGCTTGTATTTTTATTAATTTTTTTCCTATCGAACCTTATGCATTTTAAAATTTTAGTTTATATCATTACTATAATATTAAAAAGTCTTTTTTTTTCTTTATTCTTCATTATATATATATATATATATATATATATATATATATATATATATATATTGTTTTGAATATTGTTTTGAAATAAAGCGTGTTTAACAATAATAGCTGATAGCTAGAAGTGGATAGCGGGTAACTGTTAGCAGGTAGCGGATAACATGTAGCAAGTAGCTGGTAGCGAAAAACTGTAATTTTTATTTGTTATATGTTAGGTTAAAACCCGTGGAAACCACGGGTAATAAAAAAATGATATTGATGATTAAAAATAATTATGAAACATCAAATTTTTATTAAAATTTTATTAAATTAAGTTAATGATTTTGATAGAAGGGATATAAATTTGAATAAAGTGTAAAAAAAAAAAAAAAAAAAAAAAAAAAAAAAAAAAAAAAAAGACAATCAATCATGCAAATAACATTGATATACAAAAATTTTAATATAACAAAAACGTAATAAAAATAAATTAACAAAACACAATAAATTTAAAATATTCTTTAGTGCTCTCATGTAAACATAAACCCCTTATGTTTATTAATTTTAACTTTTATTGTTTTGAGATTCTTTACCGCTCTCATGTAAATGTAAACCCCTCTTGTTTATCCATATTGGTCTTCCTCATATTTAACAAATATAATAAATTCTTACTAATTAAAATAAAAAGCCTCTTACACATACAAATTTTGTTAACCTTGTATCTTATAATGTAGGGCCTCCAAAGTCAAATTCAAAACCGAGAGTAAACCCTTCCCCTCAATTCCTATCAATTATCATATCCAAACAACAAACCAAAAAGCATATTGTGAAAATTTTCAATTTTGACATTATTGTTTTAAACAAACACATTTCCTTCAAGAATGAACAACATAAATACTTTTATAATAAAACTAAACAAGTTAGGTTACATTGTTATCCAAATTAATTGGTTACCAATAAAACCTAATAAATAGAAAATAAAATAATGGGTGAACAGGATTTCTGACTTCTAAGCTTGTCTTAATCTTAATATATTAAGTTTGTACTTTAATTAGTTTTTAGAACACACTAATTTTGGAAGTGAAATTGATTATATCGGTTCTTAAGATTTTGAAACCGGTCTATAAATCACTTGAAATTCTCCGGTTTCTAGATATTTAAAAGTATTTTATTCTCAAAAGTTTAAATAAATTAACATTCCTAATTTAATGTAAGTATAAGAAGAATGAGTTGGTTTTGCAAAAAAAATGTTTACATGTTTGGTAATCAGTGATATCATCATCCATTATTAACATCAAATTTATGAACACCAAGTAGAAGAAGATGAGCTCATACTTCGCACACCAACAAATAACAAAAGCATTGGGATATTATAACAGACTGAAAAGTGAAAGTGTCTATATTTCTTGTATTTAGCCTAAACTTGTAAGGATAGATGAAAGAAATAGAAACACACTTTGACTTATTTGGACGATATTTTTCAAAGTACAATGTTGTAATAGGAAAAGTAAAGTAGAATGCTATTATTAAAAATAATTTAAAAGTATATTATTATTATTTTAATCTAACCAAATAAAGGGCTAAATGCAAGATAAATAATAAAAAATGGTTACGTTGGTACATAATATGTTTGTAACTCATGATGTTTTTTTTTTTTTTTTTTTTTTTTTTTTTTTTTTTTTTTTTGGATTAGGATTAAATAAATTATGTTTAAAATAGATTTTAAAAAAATCCTATCACGCTTTACTATCTTCCTTCCAAGCAGTTCAAATTAATCATACATTTACACTGTAAGAATCAAATTTAACTCATGTCGTCTTAAAATGATAGAAATAATTTTAAATTTTAAAGCAAGTGTAAAATCATTTACGCTGAAATTAATTCCTAACTAAAAATTTACTCTTTAGCTTCTTTTACCTTTGTTTAAAACATACAACCAAAATCACAGTAGACACACAATCCATACCCAATAGTCTTTTTTGAGTTTTTGTAGTCTTTGGCATATAGGTTGACCCACTTCTTCACACACCTAAAAATCAACAAACAAATTTCAATCAACAATAAAAAAAATTAAGCAAATATGTGGATGAATATGCTCTAACTGAGTTAAAATTTCTAAGTAGAATGCTATAATAAAGAGGAATAAAAATAAGATGCTATAATAAACAAATCAGCATAAGTAATTAAGTATGTTGCTAATTCTTGCATTTAACTCTAAAAATTAGTAAACAAAGATAATTTAGAGAAGTACTTAAAAGTGGATAACCTTAGGAGTTTGTTATAGAAGTATGTATTGAAAAGATATGCAAATTTGCTTATATGTTTTCTGATGATGTCATCTGTTGAAGATATCTAGCCAAAAAAAAGCAAGTCATGTAGGCTACTTGGACATATTTTTGAAGGGTATATATGTAAAATACTTTTTTTAATTGTTAAAAGATGAAATTATAAATTTACCGTATATAAAAGTTCATGATAGTTGATGAAATGTATGTCTGAGGAGTAAGACAAGTCATAACTCTATAAATAACTTCAACTAAATCCCGGTCATCCTTGTCAACTCAGAAGCCAAGGGTAATATGGTAAATAAATGGAAATATGCTTAGAATCGTAACAAGAAAAGTATGTTAAGTGATAAATATCCAATTTATTAGAGGAGATTGTGTGGTTCACCTTCAAGGGTAGTAGAATATAACTTCTTGCATACCGAAAACGAAAATTTCATCAAATACATTGACTGTATTTGATTGTAATATATTTTAAAAAAAATGAAAAAATGTACCTATCATCTAATATTTCCACAACATGCTTCTTGTAAGCTGATAGCTAAGGTGAAATGAAAAGAAATATATAATGTCAGGTTTATTTAAATGGATTAAAAAGATATAGGTTATATAAAAGGCTTAGCAAACTGACAAGCCGTTCTTCCTACCTGTTTAATTAAAAATCCAGAATCAGAGGTCAGTCATATACTCCACTCTATAAACCGAGTGATACTGGTCACTTTGAGTTTAAAGAAAAAGATGATAGCTTCATTTTTGGCTGCCAATTGTAAGTATGAAACTAAAGAAACCACAATCCAACTTGGAAATTGACAGAGAAATCATTTGTTTTCATTCCTTATCATTTCTCTTCCATCAGTTTCAAATATGTTGTCATGAATTCGATTTCATATTCTTTGTATAACTATAAATATGGAATCATAATGAAACTAAAAATTGGGTAAACTTTGAAAGATAGAAAACTGTAAGGATTGAAGAAAGAATTTACCTTGATAACAGACATTTGATCACCAAAAATTAAGAATATACCCATTTAAAGTATCACGAATATAATTTGTATTGATGGCAATTAGCTCAGTCATTTGTAATGCATGATTTTAAGGGTAGAATTGAATGGAATAAAAAAATATGTAGATTTTTTAGCGGGCATACCTTAAATTGAGGGCTGCAATCTTGAAATTTGAATCAGTAATGAAATGATTTTTCAACAATCATAGCTAATTGAAATCAAAGAGCTTCACAAGGTTCTGACTCATAATCATCTTCTAATAAATAAACCTACTGAATTTATTCAACTGAGTTGCAAAAGAGCTGGCCTATTTGCATCACAACTATTGTTCCCATCATACTTATTAATTATGAAAATAAGACTAACAACCCTAATCAAAACAAACCACAGAGAAAAGATAAGAATTACCTCTCTTTATAAAAATTGAAATCTTACTTATGTCTCCTAAGTGGAAGATACTTTCGCAACTCTAGCTGAAACCTGCAATCTAGGTGGAAATCACCTAAAAATAGTGCACAGATGAAATTTTAACAAACTAAAACAGGAAAAAATAATCTCATTTGAGTTAAAAATATGCATAAATAAGTCATTCACAAACCTTTGCCTTTGCTCCGTCATCTTCTCTAAAGAATTCACCTAAACTTTATCAAATTTTAAAAATAGGTTGACCCATTTTTTGACCATATCTTTGACAGAGAGCTCAACCGGGAAGAGGGATGAGGATAGAATGTGCTTAACTGCGTCTGGTCTGTAAATGGAAAAATTCAGAGTCCAAAACCGTAATCTTAGCAAATAAAATACTAAAAATACTTCAATTTCATCCAAAAAAATACTGAAAAGACTTCAATTTCATCCCTCCTGGAAACGTCAAAGGGAAGGGTAGAAAGACAAACCTAAATAGTGTAGACGACGCCATAGCTTCATGACCTAGACATCGCCTTGAATCCAGAGAAGAAGAATAAGGATTACCATTAACCATTGATCAGATCGAGGGTTTGAATGGGACAAGTATTGAACCGAATTTTACCATAGAAGCCCTGCTCCATCAATTTCAATTTTGGATAGCTTATGTTTTGTAAAAAAAATTTATCGTGATTTCAAAACAGATTAAGAGTTGTTGAATTCAAAAAATCAGGGATCAGATAAGGAAACACTACAGAAAATCAGGAAGAGAATGAAGACCGGAAGATAAGTAGAGCACCGATTCAAATCCCTCATTTTTGGATTTTAAACAGGTGAAGATCATGTTCCTGATTTTGCTGAAGGATGAGTAGAATTGACCAAATGGTAATTTCGGGAATTCACTTAGGAAAAAGAGTGGGAAAAATCGATTTAGGGAGGCTTATTGATTGCCACGTGGCAAAAATGATTTTATTTATTAGGTACAAATGTTTTACTTATCTATTGTGTACATGTATAATTGATTATCGACCAATCATTTTACTTATTTTAAGAAAGTAATTAATGCATATTAAATGCTGAAGATGTAATTAATATCCATTATATCTTCAACATGTAATATGCATTAATTACTTTATTAAAATAACTAAAATGATTGGTTCAGAATCAATCATACATGCACACAATATATGGTGAAAACAAAATAATATATATATATATATATATATATATATATATATATATATATATATATATACTAATTTTAAAGCCCCTAAAAAACAGTACTATGTTCCTAGACCACCTCTAATTTTGTTTTTTGTTTTTATTATTATTTATTTTTAATATTTGCAGGAAGCACAATTGTTTTAAAGTGCTGGAGCTTTTCTCTTTCCTAGTATGTTCAAATCCACGTGTTTTGATGCCTAACAACAAGATGCTCCACCGTTATTGTCACCCACTATGAATGAGATTAGTGTCACCGATGCTTACTCGAGTCGCCTACCACTTATCTGTTTCTTCTCCTCCCACCGTCACTTTTTCTACCATCTCTTCTACAGTGCTCTTTGTATTCTAGATTGTTCCAATTTTTTTCCACTTGAACTCGCTTCACTATCTTCCATAACTGCAGAAACATATTTCTCAGAGGGTGTTTGTTTTATCTTTTAAACCAACTTTTAGCCTTTATCTTTTCGTAAAAGTTAAAAAGGAACCAAAAGATGTTTGGCAAAGGGAAAATATATTTTAAAAACAACTTTTCATAAAGAAGAAAAATGAGCATTTTGAAAAGTCACGGAACGTGACTTTTTGTAACTTTTGAAGCCTTTAAAACTGAAATTACTTTTATACCCCCAACTACCCTAATCCCAATTACCCTTTTTAGTCACTTTACATGTAAAAGTTAAACCAAACACTTTCTAAAAATAATTTTTGGCTTTTACTTCTTAAAAGCTAATACAAACACATTTTTAAAAACATCTTTTGTAAAAATTCTTTTTACAAAAAAGTCCAAAAAGAACTTTTTGAAGTTAAAAAGATATCCCAAACACCCTCCTCAACATAGCTCACGGTCGACTGATTGGATTTTGTCTTCCATCCACTTTTAAACAATCATCTCCCTTCTGCACAATGTTTTGAAACCCGAGTTGACCCGACCGGTTCAACCGGTTAGACCGTGACCCGAGGTAAAAGACGGGTCAATTAAAAACGGTTTTTTGTAAAAATACGGACCGGATCGAACCGGACGGGTTTCCCTTGAACCGCGGTTCGACCGCTTATGTTGAACCGGTTAAAACCGGGTTGACCCATTTTAATAGGGTTTGGATAGTTGGATACAAGTAGCGAACACTAAAACAACGAGTCTTTTGCAGTTTCTTTAATGTTTTTCAATATTTAAACTTTGTGGACATCAAATTATTGGTTTTATATGTTTATGCATTATGCAGGAAAATAAAAATATATAAAAAATAAAAAAATACAATAAACTGTGTTGACGCGTGAACAGTTCGTCACACCGGTCAACTAAAAACACAGGTGTTAAAACATTGCTTCTGCAGCGCCTTCTCCTATCCTTTCTCCTGATTTCTTCATGACTCATCACTTTCACAAGGTGGAATTTGAAAAGTCCATTACAAATAAACCTTACTTGCACCCTAATCGTAACACAGATACGTTCACTATTATTTTTCTTCAAGGTTTTTAAACAGTTTCTATGTTTATTTTCTGTAAAGCGTCTGTGTAAGTGGGAAAGATGGTCGGAAAGGGTGGGAAGGGTCTATTGGCCGGAAAAACTCCGGCGGGTGCAACAACAAACAAGGGTAAAGATAAGAAGACTCCGGTTTCCCCATCTGCTGATTTCCCCATTGACCGATTCGTGAATACTGAAGATGACACACTCACACTGGTCGACAGGAAGTCAGGAAGTATTGAAGCCAGATCTTGACGCAAGCAATGTAATGCTTTAATGGTTTGAATGATTTTCTATTTGCCGATTTCTCGATTTTCCGTTTTCACTACACATCAGGGGTAAGTGAAATAACGCTTTTTCCATTTGCTATATAATCACAAACTCCCAAAACTCTGTTTCTAGGGTTTCACATTCCACATAGCAAAACTCCCAATTATTTCCTTAGAGAAAATCAATATTTTCTGATTTATATTGACTTTTTTCATAGCCAAAGGTTTATACATACAAGGCGTATTCTCAGTAATATTTAAAAGTGACTTGAATTTGACTTGATTTTCAGGTTGTTGTTGTTGGGTGCTCTGCAGAATCGCTTCTTCAAAGAATTTAGATTGAAAGCCACAAATTATGGTAGCTTGAAATACGGTTAAAAGAGGAAAAACCATACTCAATCTTACGGATATTGTTGATGTTGTACTCTTAGAATGACCTCGTAATGGAATATTTGTATAAGAGACTTTGTTGTTATAGTAGATGTTTTCATCATGCATATACTTATTTATCTATTCATACATATTCGTGACAGTGTTTTCTACGTTACAAGAAGTTAGGTAATTTAGTTGAAATTGACTAATTTGCTATTCATATTGTATTCATTGGTTTTCCTTTATTTGAGTCTTCAAGAAAATGGGTTTTTTGTACACAAGTTTCTTCATTGGGTTTCCTTTTATTTAATACCCCTAATTTATTTTTTTGGCCATTGAAGTCTATAGGTTCATTTCATACATAAATGAGAGTTGGTTCATCGACGATTACAGTTTATTGAATGATAGTAGCCATCTACAAAATATTAATATGATTTAGTTATGCTAATTTCATACATGGATGATGGAAAAGGATATTTGATTATTAATAGAGAGGTAGGCACAATAAACACATAAGTATTTTAGATTTTTTTTCTTGATGTATGGTACTCACTATGAATATTTTGTTACAATGTGTTAGTGTAGATATAGAGGATTTGGAAAATACACCAAAAGCTGAATTTTAAAGATACTTTAAACTGACAAATTTGAAGAATGAGGTGTTATTTCTGAATATTGCTTTAGATTTTATTTATCTGGTACCCGATATGCATCCTTTATCATAAGATTACTTACTTCACTTGATTTTTGAAGCTTTCTTTATATATTATAAGAGATTTACAAAATAAAGTTTTTCCCATTTTGTAGAGACACTAATATTGGAATGACCAAAGAGGAACTAATAGACTATCTTGGAACCATTGCTCAAAGTGGATCTTCAAAGTTATAGAATGCATTGAAGATACTTTTTCTTTTTTTATATAATTCATCAACAACTATGAGTTAAACAAATACAATTTTTAATAATTTTGTGTAGGAGAACAAGGATGTTAGAAATGATAACAATTTGATTTGTGAATTTCGTGTTGGGTTCAATTCAACTTTTTTGGTTGCTGAAAATGTCTTTAATACCCTTTTACCCTTTTATTATTTTCTAAAGTTTTCATTACATAGATTCTAAATATTTTATAACAACGGGTGAATTTTTCTACCAAGAGTCCAAGTTCAGACAAGAAATACATTTGGGAAGCAGCAGCTGAGACGTAGTTCATATGTAATTAGAGAAGAAATTGATTTGTGTCTATATCCAAAAATGGGTCTTCCATTAAGAATTAACTTTTATTTTGTTGGGTACTTCATTCGACCGAAGGCAACCAATAGAAATCAGGAATGATTCTTATATGTTCAAGGTCTTTTCAAAGGCATTTTATCTTCAAGTTTTATAATTTTCAAAATATGGTCATTCCTGATCTGTATGTGTATATCAGGTAACCCACTAGATTGGACCTATCCTTATAGATGATGGTGTTGGGGAAGATATAACAAATCAAATTACAAGTGCCTTGTAGCCAAACAGAACATTCTATGTAGATTCTAATGGGAGAGACTTCATTAAGAGGGTATATATTTTCTATATGCCTATTTCAGTACTCTAACACATGTCTGTCACATGATATAATTTACTGTTTCGCAAGTTCGTGCTTTTAGAACTGACTGGAGGTGCAAGTGAATAAACCAATTACTGGAAGTTGTTACCCAATACGTGTTCATTGCATATTCGCATGTATGTTTTTTTATTCCATGTGATGGTGGGAAAAGATGCTTCAACCCAACATGGTTGACATTTATTCAGCAGGTTGTAAATGTTTACACCACAAGTTCTTAACTTTTTGAAATCCCCACTCAATTATTTGTTAAATTCTTATTAATTAACTATTTTTTTTTGTTTATAATCAGATCTGTCGAATGACTCACTTGTGTCTAACCCCGCAAAGCGGGGTTCTTTCCTAGTTTTAGAGAAATTGTAAACTGTCTCTAGCACGGAATAGGTGTGGTTGCCACAGTGACAATAGAGAACACTGCCCCCAACCCTGTAGTAAGAGAGTGTGGTCTCTCTCTCTCTCTCTCTCTCTCTCTCTCTCTCTCTCTCTCTCTCTCTCTCTCTCTCTCTCCAATGTTCCCACATCTATTGTGTGATAGAGAACCACATTTTGTATGATATAATTGATATGGCGCCTACGTGGCGAAAAAAAGAGTGCGGTTCTTGTGACACCACACCAGGGCCGGTCCAAACGTATATGGGGCCCAGGGCGAAAAGGAAAAAAGGGCTCCTTAAAGGACAAATATCATAAAGATTCAAAAAAATATCATTTATTTTTCACTATAAATGCGTACAATTAGCAATAACAAGCAAGCCAAATTGTTTATCTTTTGAGTTAATTTGAGTTTGAACCAACTTTAGACCCAAAAAATCATTTAGATATTAATTTTTTTTGTATATATACACTACATATCCCAAAAAATTTGGGTCCCCTGGAGACGTGGGCCCTGGGCGATCGCCCGGGTTGCCCACCGTCTGGACCGGCCCTGCACCACACCCTCCCGCCTTAACATAACTTCAGTAAAAAAGCATCGATATGACGTCTCTACAAAATCCAGGTCGCATCCACATCAACAAAAATATCTATTTGGCCTTCTCGTATAAGTGTATAGATGGTATCCACTAATTTAGAAGTCGGCTTGGGACAGTTGAATTCCATTATTATTACTAAAAACAATTTCTACACCCACCGCTCTTTCTCTCCCATCAAGAAACCATCCTCACCATTATTCAGTAAGATGATAAAAATTAGTTTTATTCCTACATTGATAACCAAAACGCTCCAGTCATCTTGCAAACACATCAATCTAAATGGATGACCAAAATGCTCATTCGCACATTTCATCAAACACTAGATATACATCTAACGTTATATATATATATATATATATATATATATATATATATATATATATATATATATATATATATATATATATATATATATATATTTGAGAAAAGGCAAGCATACACTGTACCGTCCCAAATTCACAAACAAAAATTTTCTTTTTATTAAGGTAAAACTTCCCAATTATAAAATCATTTATTTCCTAATTACAATTATTGAAAATCAGAGTAATGTAAGAATGCAGATTCTTCATGCCGCTGATGAATGTGTAGAGTCTCGCATTCACCTTCCCACAATAACCAACGATATCTGAAACAATAAAAACCGGGTAAGGACAAAGCTTAGTGATTTTTCCCTAAAATAACACATACGATAAACATACAAACATACATAACGGCCCACAATCATCGGATTAGAATGCCCAAGCCCAATTAGTCCTCAGAATGGAATGCCAACATGCAACTTGTCTAGGGATGCAAATGGATCGGGGATTACCCGTGACCCGCGGGGATCCAACTCGAACGGATTGGGGATTCCCCGCCTTAACGGGTAGCGGATTGGGGATGGGAATCAAATATCTTACCCGAAGCGGGTACGGGGCAGGGGCGGGCATAATTTTCATTAATGGATATTAGTAGCTTTCAATGCACAAGACATAGATAATTGAAACGTCCTATGCCTCTTAGTCATTGGTGAGCGTGTGACTTGTGAGAGAGATTGCATATAAAGATAACACTTATCCTTCTGCAATGCATTTCGATTTCACACTCTGGTCCACTTTTCCATTTCTCCTTCTCCAAACCATCACGAGAGGGCATGACCATTAGTGATTCTTCACCAATCGATCAATAACTTTCTTTTCCTTTAATTGATTTCATGTAATCGATTTTGTGCAATCATATTTGCAATAACTTTTTCATTAACCGATTTTCTGCAATCATATTTGCAATTTGTTTGAACCGATTTTGAATAATCTTTTTTCTAAATATGTTTTTTATGATCAATTTTATGTACTTGCTCTCTGCAATTATAGATTTTATTTTCTTAACTAAAGTTGTTCATTGCAATAATCGATTTACTATATTATACAAAGTTAATTGCTTATTGTTTTATAAGCTAAGAAAACAACTGGATATTAAAACTTGGATTTTATTTGTTGCTGTTTGCTGACAACTCATATCGTTTCAATTGATCAATTTTTGTGGTTTAATGTTGTTTAAAATAAGAAAATAACATTTATGTTAGCTTGATTTTAATTGTTTCTTCCATTACTTTTGTAATCTGTATCTCTTGTTGTTACGTTTTTTTTTGTTTGTAGCTATGTAAAATAAGAATGCATGCATATTCCATTATTTGTAACTAAATTTCATTCTTTGTAGTAATTATTTTATGTAACTATATTTTTGCAGTGACGTTTAAGATCAACACACCACACAACCATACATAAGATTGAGAAATGCACCATGCATGCACGTACAAGCTTTGTGGATCAAAGTTTATAAAAGTTTGATGGATATATAGATCAAGCATTATTTTTTGAGCAAGAAACGTACGAGACTAATAGTGGAATTTTAATTTGTTGTTTTTATTTTATTTTCCTAAAAAAATGAAAACATCATTATTTAAACTTTGTCATTCATGAGAAATGAAGTTTGAACATTTGAACATTTTAATTGTTTTGATTATTGTTTATTGTCTTTTTTATAATTTTTTAGATTTACAAAAAAAAATTGTCTTTTCTTACAAAATGGATATCCAACGGATTCCCCGTATCCGACAGATTTTTTTTACCCGTACCCGTCGGGGATTTGGTGGGCGGGGGCAGGGATGGGTATGTGTATTAGAGGTCGGGTATGGGGACGGGTTTTGTAGTCCCCGACAATATCCGCCCCCATTTGCATCCCTAAACGTGTCCAATCAGCCATCAGGCTGGAATACTTAGGGTTTGTTGGCCTACCGTCTAACCCAACCACTCTTCTCGAGCCTTTGTGCCTACGACTTACAGTCGGCCTGCATCAAGTATCTTAGCCTACATGACAAAGCAGGACTGCCTCAACCCACTACCACCATATGTCGATATATAAACAAATAATTATAAAGTAGGTCGAGAATACATGGAAATAACAATCAACAACTCACTACCACCTACTAGTCCTCACAGTGCATACTGTTCCGCTACCAACTAACCTTCATGAAGTGCGTAACCATAAGTAACCAGAGGTGAGATAGCCACCCGAACAGATGATCCTACTCTCGAGCCACAACCAAACTAGGAACAACAAGAAATCTTAGATCAAGAGTTCTCAGGTTATCCTACTTGACTACATACAGCCCCTAGGGTACTCCACTAAAGATAACCAGTAAGTACAAGTAGTCATACAGATCTACAGATCACTACCGCATAGGAACATCCTATATACTTGGATACATATCTAACATATCACTACAACATATCAACATCCTATATACCAAGATACATATCTAATAGATCACTACAACATAGTAACATCCTATATGCTAGGATATAGATCTAATCGATCACTACAGCATAGCAACATCCTATATACCAAGATACATAACCAACAATCCAAGGAATGCATAACTTGATGGTTTTTAAGCATAACAACAATTCATATGTATGCATGCAACCCTAATGCTTTGGATCTAGGTTTTCTCTAATTGAACATGCGAACTTTGAACATAAAAGGAGAAACCCTAGGATGTATCTATAATTTCGAAATCAACATAAAACTAGGGTTAGGTTACATACCTTGATTGTTATATTGTAATAACAATGATTCCCTTATAGATCTTGAAGCTTGAGAACTTAGTGTCACCAGTGTAACACCTCTAATGGCTCACAAACACACAATTCAAGAGAATGATATGAGAAAGGAGGAAGGAGGACAATTTTTGGTTTCTTCTTCTTATAATGATTCGCCGAAAATCATAGGGTTTAGAACCCTTTATATAGTGCAGCAAGGATGCTATGGATAACCCTAATCTGAATAAAATATCATTATTTCAAGTATGATAATTATCCACCTCCTTTAATTATCCATATATGAGAAGATATTCTAGACATTCTAGAATAATATTATATATATATATATATATATATATATATATATATATATATATATATATATATATATTATTTTGTCCACCGCCTTCGCTAGGAAGGTTCTGGACCCTTTTGCTCAACTATTAAAAATTGCACTTTTAGTCCATGCACTTTTAATTAATTCCTTTATTCCCAAAATTAATTCCAATTAATTTCTGACTAAATATTAAATAATAATATGATTAATAATTAATATATTATTTCTATAACATATTAGTAAATCATTAGTTTCAATTTATTAATCAAATCAGTAAATTCTTCCTCCTCCTAAATTAATCATCCTGTCTAGTTGCAAGTGTGAAGGAAACCCAAAATGACCATTTCACTATCAATTCAAGTACATACCAATTATAGTTATGAGCTTAGACACCTAATCCAACAGTCTCCCACTTGGATAAGTCTAATGACTATAGTACGACTTTAAAAACTGACAAGCAATCGTAGCTCTCAAAGCTTTTGTCGAACTCTGACCTAGTCAGTTGCATGTCCTAAGATAAGGGATCATATAATCCTCTGTTCTGCAAGATATCATGTGAAAAAATGACATGGAATAGAATCATTCTCATTGTCCGACTGTTTGTTTCCTGATTTTTGTTTTGTAATGACGAAGAACTTAATTGAACACATCAATTTAGTCCTGACCGGGCCCATCACATAATTCAACACCAAATCATCGAGGGGCCCAATATATCACTTTTCCCTTTAGGGAAAAAGGAACAGATAAACTTTGACTCATATGCTTGTACTATTTACTCATCAAACCATGTACAATAATACGTTTTATAACACTAAGTTACTGATGCGTTTACACATTATCAATGTACAACCAACTTGTAAACAACAACTCATATATCTCGGTTTAAAGATTATACAATAATATCGTCTCAGAATCACTCATGATAAATTCCATGAATTAATTCACTAAGCGTGGGTTTAATCCAATACTTAAATCCCCATTTCAAAAGTATTCCTGAATGTTGTAGCAAACCATTTCTATGTCTAAACACTTTAGCAATATACAACCCAATTCATGACAACCTTAATTCATTAATTACTTCCAAAGTATGATCGACTGTGGATATTTCAATAATCTAATTATTCGGAAAGTAAGACATGCAAAAGAAACACAATGATAAACAATTGACAAAAGATAGTAAACAATACTTATAAACAAATCTCCATTTATATAATCATCAAATGTCAATTACATTTATTTGTTAAAAGTTTCTAAATATCTATCTAATCATTAAAACTAATATCATCCTTTAGACCAATGCTCCTCGTGTGTTGAACATGCTTAATCCTACTAAGACCCTTTGTGAGGGGATCGACAGGATTCTCTTATGATGATACCCTATTAACGACGAGGATTCCTTCTTCTATGTAATGTCTGATAAAGTGATATTTTCTGTCGATATGTCTTAATCTACCATGATATATTGGTTCCTTGGTCAAGGCAACCGCTCCTTCATGATCACAGAAAATTTCCTTCGACTCCTTAATGGTTGGTACTACTCCAAGGTCTCCAATGAAGTTCTTCAACCATATAGCCTCTTTCGATGCTTCGCTCGCGACAATGTACTCTAATTCACGGGTTGAATCAGCCATCGTCTCCTGCTTGGAACTTTTCTAAGTCACAACTCCTCTATTAAGGGTAAACACCCAACCAGACTATGAACGAAAGTTGTCTTTGTCTGTCTGAAAGCTGGCATCACCATATCTAGTAACTCTTAAGTCATCACTGGCACCAAGCACAAGGACCCAGTCCTTAGTTATTTGCAGATACTTAAGAATATTCTTGACAGCTATCCAATGAGCTTTACCCGGATTTCCCTGATATCGACTAACCATGCTCAAAGCAAAAGCTACGTCAGGGCAAGTACACGTAATAGCATACATGATCAATCCAACGTCAGAAACATATGGAAGTCGACTCATTTCCGCTATCTCAACATCAGTACTCGAACTTTGAGTCTTACTCAGTTTAACATTACTTTGGATAGGTAACTCCCTTTCTTTGAATTCTCCATGCTAAAAAGCTTTAGCACCTTATCGAAATATGTACTTTGACTGATTCCAATTAGTCTTCTACTCCTATTTCTCAAAATTCTTATTCCAGAATATAAGCAGCCTCTCCCAGATCCTTCATGGCAAAATACTTTCCAAGCTAGGACTTAACTTCTTGCAAGGTTGGAATGTTGTTTCCTATAAGTACTATATCATTAACATATAATACCAGGAAGGTGACTATACTCCCACTAGTTTTGACATATACACAAGATTCATCTTCACTTCTAGAGAAGCCAAACTCTTTAATCTTCTCGTCTAAGCAAAGATTCCATCTGCGAGAAGCTTGTTTCAATCCATAGATTGATTTCTCAAGCTTACACACTCTATTGTTGTACTTAGCATCCACAAAACCCTCTTGTTGACTCATGTAAACATCCTTAGGAAACTTTCCATTAAGGAAAGCAGTTTTGACATCCATCTGCCAAATTTCATAGTCATGAAATGCAACAATGGCTAACATAACCCTAATAGATTTAATCTTAGCCACCGGTGAGAAGGTCTCATCATAGTTAACCCCTAGGGTTTGAGTAAAGCCCTTCACAACCAGTCGATCCTTGAAGGTTTGCACCTTTCCATCCATTTCGGTCTTCTTCTTGAAGATCCATTTGCACCCAACTGTCTTACGACCTGGTACATTGTCAACCAAATTCCAAACTTGATTGTCATATATGGACTTGATCTTGTTGTCCATTGCCTCTTTCCATTTAGCAGAATCAGGGCTCACCATGGCTTTCTTGTAGTTAGAAGGCTCGTCCAAATTTACCAATGTACTATCACTAATAAACATATGACCATCCATAGTTATATGCAATACATAAAACTTTGGTGTCATTCTAACTCGAGTGGAACGTCTAAGAGGTAATGACTCGTTAATAGGTTCAACAGGAATGTCTTCCTCAGTTTGCGTGCTAGTGTTATAGGTTCCTTCATCGCTTGGATCTTGAATTTCTTCAAGGTCAATTGCACTCCTACTGTCCTCTTTGCATATGAGCTCTCTCTCGTGAAGACTCCCCTTCGTGATACGAAGACCACATTCTCACTTGGTCTGCAGAACAAGTATCCAAAGGACTTATGTGGATAGCCGATGAAAATACATCGCTCACTTCAAGGTTCAAGCTTTTCATGAGTCTCTCGTTTAACGAAAGCTTCACAACCCTAAACCTTGATATGTGACAACGAGGGAACCTTCCCTTTCCACATCTCGTGAGGTGTTTTGACAACCTTCTTTATTGGAACAAGATTAAGAATGTGGGCTGCAGTCTCTAAGGCATACCCCCATAATGAGATTGGAAGTGAAGTCCGACTCATCATGGAACACACCATGTCCAACAAGGTTCGATTACGCCTCTCAGCCACACCATTAAATTGTGGTGTCCTAGGAGGTGTCAATTGTCAAACAATTCCACATTTCTTGAGGTAGTCGTGGAACTCAATACTAAGATACTCACCACCTTTATCGGATCTGAGCATCTTGATCTTTCTGCCCAATTGATTTTCAACTTCATGTTTGAATTCTTTGAACTTTTCAAAGGTTTCTGAGTTATGCTTGATTAAGTAGGTTTATCCATATCTGCTATAATCATCGGTAAAAGTTACATAAAATCGATTTGCATCCCTTGTGGTGGATCTAAAGGGCCTACAAACATCCGTGTGTATGAGATCCAACAATCCCTCACCTCTTTCACATGAACCCGTGAAAGGTGATTTAGTCATCTTTCCAAGTAAACAAGATTCACATGTATCATCCGACCTTAAGTTGAATGATTCCAACACTCCATCCTTTTGGAGTTGGGCAATGCGTTTCTTGTTGACCTGTCCAAGACGACAATGTCACATTCATACCTTGTCTAAACCATTAGATGAATCAAGTTGCAACACACTATTTCCTAAATTGTCTACAAACATCACAGTTTCATACATGCCATCACAAGATAGTGCTTCAAAATAAATGCACCATTATAATAAACATAAACATAACCATTCTCATTATCAAAAGAATATCTAAAACCTTGTCTATATAAACCATGAAATGAAATAATATTTCTTGTCATTTCTGATGAGTAGCAACAATTATTTAAATCTAAACATAACCCACTACTAAGCACTAAAGAATAAACGCCAATGTAACATACACGTTCAGTTATCGTGGTATGTATTTTTAAAAGTGAAAAATATTATGAAATATTATATGAAATTGAAGTATTGAGTTCTAGCAGATGGTTTTTACTAGAAATGAAGTAAAACTATATTTAGAATCAATCAGAAATGATTGGAAGTCTTATGAAATTACAATCAAAAGGAAAATAGTGAAATTTAACGAAAATATAAGATTTGAAATAAGTAAAAATTTATTATTAAAAGTTGTAGATAATCTCGTTAGAAAAATTTAGGCGAAAACCTCATCGAAATCCGAGTTATAACAAAGAAGTTATGACCAATCGAAGATCCATGACAAAACTGGCAGGACGCCGAATGACGTAAAAAGTGAGTTTTGATAAACTACTTTTTAGACTTGATGATCTAAATGAAAGTCGTAGTATTCGTTAAACCAAGAATTTTCATAAAAAGAACGCCAAAATGTGAATTCGTATAAGGAAGTTATGATTTTTCTAAGTTTCGGTATAGCGGTAGACAGCTAAAAACTTGAAATAAGTTTGAGCGATATTTAGCCAACACAACCTAAACGAGAATTGAAGGTCTCGTCATTAGTAGTATAACGGTAAAAAGACTGACGACAACGGACGTCGGATGAAGAAGTTATGAATTTTAACGGACTTTTCCTGTCCCGGCCCGTTAAAAATATAATAATAATAATAATGAAATTAAAATTAGCCGATGGAGTCTAAACGAAAGTTGTAGAGTATATTCTCGCCTACGTGTGGATATACAAAACGTCAAAAACAGATTATATAAATTTTATTTCGGATAATATCTGAGACCATGACAAGGTTGATCCAATCTGAAGGGTACGCTCAGCGTACCTAGTTGTACGCCCCATGTACTTTGGTTTTGCACGGTCCGAAGAGAGGCCACGATCCACCACCCAAAGCTTGACACGTGGAAGACTGATCCAAACTACGCCCCGCGTAATGCCTCGTACGCCCAACGTACGTGCGAGGTTCAGCCCCTATAAAAGGGCAGCGAGGCCTCCGACTTTTGTTGCTAATTTTGACACTTCTTCACCCTAACCTTCTTTCTTCTTGGTATTTTATACCCCCAAAGGCCCCGTATCATTCCCGAGTCCCGAAGCAAGTCCCGAAGCCCCGAAGTTCCCAAGAAAATTATACTTTCAAGTTGAAACTCTGCCCGTGTAAGGCCGGTTTTAACCTAAATTCCCCGGTTTCGTCACAGAAAGTCATATTTAGAGCCGAAGTGCTGCCCAATTTACTATATTAGCCCCCCAGTTATTTTACGGTGAGTTTAATATATAGGAACAATTGTATGTTATGTGTTATATGTGCCATGTGCTTTTCAGTGTTGTTATTCCGAGTTATTTTCCCGTATTATTTTTATTTCTGCTATTTATGATAGCAAAGTTATACCTTTGACCATGTGATCTGCGAAAGGACTTAGATTTACGGTGGTACTGGTACGTAGCCTCTGGCCATGTAGAGCATGTCTCTGTAAGAGAATGACTTCTATTCTATGGCATTGGCAGATGGTTAGACAGGGCTATAAGCCTGAAATCTACCGAAATATTTAAATCAGAAAGTGTATGTCTTCTGTGCCATTTGGGTCGAAGCTTTATTGATGTATATCAAGTATAGAAATTGTCATGTCTCATTGATCGTATATCTTTGAATCAGGTTATTCGTTGATATGGAAAGCATGTCATATGATACTCATCTACCTTTGTTGTTTCTTGTTCCTCTTTGCTTTTGCCATATTGAAGTATATATATGGCATAACGTTATATTGTATCTATTATTGAACTCACTAAGCGTCACAACTTACCCTCTCAATGTTTAACAATTGCAGGAGATAAGTAACCAGTATGGTTATATACTGTTGGAAGATGTATAATAGTTTTTACTATTACTTTTGTACTTTGGTTTATGTATGTATAAAATTACAATATCCTGGGTAGTTATGTAATATACTAAAACTTAGTCGGTTTGTATCCAATCTTTTGTAATCACTTTATCAATGTAAAATATCTTTTTTATGAATATGCATGTAGCATGTTTTGGAGTATCTATATTGTGAAATACGAAAGTTGGGGTCTTTCAATCATGGTATCAGAGCGGTGGTTTAAGTGAACTAAATTCCACGGATTGGTATTTAGACTTAAACCGTCAGAAGTTCAATATATGAACGGTTTCGTTAGGAGTATATGGATACGAACCATAGGAAAGACTTAAGTAAAGTATTAGGTAATAATAAATCCTGATATTCTAAAATACTATATTACTCCAAATTTTCAGAAGAATGGCTGAACAGGAAGGTAGCCATACCCGTGAGGTTGGTGGAGGTCCTCAACCTGGTAAAGTAAATACTCCAGTATCTCCTCGTGAGAAGCGACTATTGGGTAAACTTACTGGTATTATTCGACAGACTTTCGAAGAACATAAAAAGAATGGTGATAAAGGAAAAGAGAAAGCCACTGGAGAATCTTCAAAAGGGGAGGTGAAGCGTCCCTCGTTCAAAGATTTCAAGAGTAGTGGTGCTACGGAGTTTTCAGGTGTTCTTAATCCCATTATTGTTCTTAACTGGATCCAGAACACATAGAAAGTGTTTTGTATTTCTCATGTGGATAATGAAGACAAGGCTAATTATGCTTCTACTATGCTCGTCGGAGAAGCCTTGGTCTGGTGGGAAGCCACATATGAAGCTCTCAACGAGTATGACCAGGAGAATTTATCGTGGGAGATGTTCAAAACTCGTTTGCTAGAGAAGTATTGTTCTCTAGACATGAGGAGGAGATTGGAGAAAGAG
Organism: Lactuca sativa; assembly: GCF_002870075.4. Lineage (NCBI taxonomy): Eukaryota > Viridiplantae > Streptophyta > Magnoliopsida > Asterales > Asteraceae > Lactuca > Lactuca sativa. Next base: position 244,969,315 of record NC_056625.2, read on the forward strand.
TTTCTTGAGCTTAAGCAAGAAGGAATGACCGTGAATGAGTATGAAACTCAATTCAATCAAAGAGCACGCTTTGCCACAAAGTATATCCTAACCGAAGACGATAAAATTCAGTTATTCTTGGATGGACTACGGTATGAGATTCGCGATTTCGTAGCTAATCAGGATGTTTTGTCCTTTGACAAAGCTGAGAGTATGCTTGAAAGCGTGAGCATGACTTAGAGATAAATGGTGCCACTTTTTCTATTCCAAAGCATCCACGTATCGATCAAACTGTTTCTGTTACCTTTATTCCACCAACTCGATCTATTCAATCTGATTCTAATACAAGAGAGCAATCTCAGAGCTCCATTCATGGTCGCGATAGATCACAATCTTTTTCTATTCAATCGCCATCATGTCGCATTTGTGGAAGGAATCATCCGGGCCAATGCAAAATAGACAAGGAATCCGTTGTCTATTATGGATGTGGAGAAATAGGTCACATAAGGCCGGCTTGCCCAAGGAAGGATGTTACTTGTTATGCATGTGGTATTACTGGCCACAAGAAGCGTTTTTGGCCCACTCTTACAAGTCAAATGGCGGGGAGTCAAGCTTCCGTTCAACAAGGAAAGAATACTCCAAAGGAGGAGGTGCTAAAAGCTAAGGGCCGTGCATTCTAGATTACCATAGAGGAGGCACGCGAGGACCCAAATATTATGACGGGTACATGTCTTGTCAACTCTAGACCTACTCACATCTTATTTGATTCTGGTGCCTCAAATTCTTTTGTGTCTCATGAATTTGCGCATTCTTTTCAAGTTGTTTGCTATGCACTCGTGCAACCATTTCACGTAGATGCCATAGGAAGTGTATCATTACTTGCTGGTAAAGTCCATAGAGATTTTGTCATGAAAACTGAAGGTTATAGTTTTCTTGTTAACCTTATTCCCATCTTCTTGCCCAACTTTGATAATATTCTCGGCATGGAATGGTTGTTAAAGAACACACTCAGGTGTGAAAAGTTTCTTTGTGAAAACTTATGAATGGTGACTTGGGAACTACGAGACAATACTTGCGACGAGTATGAGTAGGTGTGAATAGTAGTAGAGGCCTATACTACTGAAAGCACAGGACTCACACTTGGATAAGGGAAAGTCACAAGGTTACCAAGAAACTAGTAATTGATTCCGTTTTTGTTCAAGTATGTCATTACCTTCGTTTCGGTGATGACTAAGAAGATGATTTTCGTTCAGACCTCTGATGTGCACAAAAGTACCCACTAATTTTAATATTTATAACCTAACAAACTTAGACTATCTATGCACTTATAGGCAGTGTACCTAGTCAGATTACAGTATAGCTTAGGTAAGTCGGGTGTCGATCACAGGGAACGGTGTTCTAATTAATTTACTTACTATTAAATTAACCTAATTTATTAACAGATTTAATAAAGGGTTTTATCTGATTTTACAAGATCAGATGAACTTAAATCCAATTCAATAAGTAAAAACACACACTCTTGTTTAGATTGAATCCACTTTTCCCTTATGGTTAGCTAACAATTACGGATTACTAAGTTGGTTTTTAATTATATTAGTAATTTAGTTCTATCTTACCAATATTTAACTAATTCATGTCAAACCATGTATGTTCACACATAATTAAACACAGAACCAATTATAGTTGAAAATATGCTATATAAGATTTGTTGTGTAAACGCAATTATGATCACAATTCTCGTTCTCTAGCACAGCTAAACTTTATTTATTCTAATTATTAACTAAGATTGGTCAATCCTAGCTCTAACAATTCAATGTTCACTAAATTATTAGGTAAACAGGTTCATGCAGTTTAATGGTCACTAAGCTACACAGAACATGTAATTAAACAATTAGATAAACAAATATTAACATGCTAGGTCATACAAATCAAACACAAGCAAATTTTCACCAACTAAGCTTAATCCATAATCATATAACTATTCTTAAGTTCAAAGCTTCATCTAGCTAAACAAGAGTAGCTAGATTCAGCTGCTCATTATAGTAATTAAACTAACACAGCTAAAACTAATGAAAGACATGTTCTAAAAATAAACCTTTACTTCTTTTGGTGTTGAAAACCCTCTTCCAGAGCCTTTCTTTTGTTCTTATTCGTATCCTGGAACTCTTTCTCTTCTGCCACCAGTCTCCCTTTTCGTAATAATCATCAGAACTTATATAATGCTTAAAAACTCGCGCCACGTCGTGGCCAGGTTGCGCCACGTCGTGGGCTTCAAGCAATCCGTATCCTTCAAGGAAATCCTCCGCGTCGCGATGCTTATCTTCTGAACACCCATGCCACGTCGTGGGCTTCATCGCCACGTCGTGAAATTAGCTCTTATCGTGAATTTATTATTTTCTTGTCTTCCAAGCCTCCCATGTTCCCCATTTTGTCACCTTTGGTCCCTTTCTTCGAAAATCCTTTGTATTGACTGAAAATAACAATTTAAACTCATAAGTATCTTTATTCTAAACATATTATCAATTTATTAATAAAAATGTACTTAAATACTGCCTAAAAATAAGTGTAAATATGGCAATATCAAAATACCCCACACTTAGGTTTTGCTTGCCCTCAAGCAAATTTCAACTTAATTCTTAATTACTAAAACTACACAGAACAATCCGACTCTAGTTCAGCCATTATGCCAAAACCTCAACGCATGCATTTGTGTCTAAAATTCTCCTAAAGTACCCCCCATACTTTAAATACTCACAATCTTCATAAACACTCACCCACTTTTTCCGAACAATGCTCATTTTATGCAACCCTCCGAATCCATCCGCAGAAAACCTCCCAACCTCAAGGTATTTTTAGTTGAGCAACCTAAGCGTACATAAACTAGAATTACAATTTTTCGATACCACTATGGAGCTCTATTTGAATTCTTCATTTCTTTGACATTTGATCTTTAGTTTCTTTGAATTCACCACCTTTGTTTGATTTTTTTTTTGGGTATCTTCAACTTTTTGGATTTCTTCAGAATTTTGATCTTTTGATCTTCCCTTTATTTGCTCCAAAATTCTTCAGACTTTACTCGTAATTCTCTTCTTTTTTTTTTCACATGTAACTCACTTTTTTTTTTCACTCAAAACCCTACATGCTTAAGCAAAGGCGCTCAACCTCAACCTTTATTGGTTAATGATAATAATTTTCCTGGATACATTTCAGGTTTAGGCTGCTAAACCTATTGCATCCCTCAGACCAAGCGGGATTATGTTTTTGTTCCATGATTTCACTAAAATAAGGGAAGCCACAAATGCACTATAACGTGTATTGACTCAACTAAACATTTGAACTTTCATCGGATCATCCCGCATAATACTAGCAATTATAGCTCAAATTATTAGTACTAGATTCAATTAATTTCAATTTTCCAAATTTTCTGGCAATTTACTAGCAATTTACTGTTTCTACCCCTACCCCACACTTATTTCATACAATGCCCTCATTGTATGTATAAAACAAATCAAAATTAAAGACAAGGGAGAAAAAGGAACAGACTCCCCTGGGATAGTGGCGTGAGCATCTCCAAAAGCGTGGACAAAGTACAATTGGACTTTCAAAAATCGAAACCCGGTGGAAAACTGGTTGAATACGTAAATAAACCACGAACCGCACTCGAAACTTCAATTCGTCAAAGTGTGTATTTGTAAGGAAAAATGTGGCAATGGTAAACTAGATCTCATCGTGATATGGGTTGACACCGCAAACACCAAAAAACTAAACTACCAAAAATTGCAAGAGCACCACGACGTGGCACAAGGAGTCCACGTCGTGGAAACTGAACCTCAGCAGAAAATGAATTGTTTGCTGTATTTACTCTAGCAGCTTTGACCAATGACTAACTGGTTTCCGACGCTTCTATGCAAATATATTTCCCAACTATAATCTCTCTCCTAATAGACCCCACACTTATCTTGAATTGTGGTTCCGACTCACGACTCTTAACTTCTTTGACTAGACAAACACGACTCGAAAGTTAACCTTCTATGCTCCTTAGAATTCCAACGCTAATCTGAAAAAATGAGATCAACCCAAAAGAAAAATAAAGTAACATAATAGTCTTAATAAAGTTTTACATCACATACTAAAGTTAAAAAAAAAAAAAAAAAAAAAAAAACTACTCAAAAACAGAACAAATAAAATCAAATCAATCATCATCATGATCTTGTGCTCCACTCGGCCCTGCTCTATCATCTTGTGAACGCCATAGCTCCTCCCATGTCGGAAAATAGGGATATTGTGGTGGCATAGAAGGTGGTCGGGTCACACCCAAATGCGAATAGATACCCTCAGTAAGCTGGGTATGGTAAATAGCATGACCTCGTAGATTATCCAAATATGTTCCCACCCGACTCTGAAAAGGGTCGGTGGGCACTCCTTGCACATACTGCGAAGCAGCACGCTCTCGTTCGACCTCACCTCTAGCCCGCACTTGATGTGCACAAAAGTACCCACTAATTTTAATATTTATAACCTAACAAACTTAGACTATCTATGCACTTATAGGCAGTGTACCTAGTCAGATTACAGTATAGCTTAGGTAAGTCGGGTGTCGATCACAGGGAACGGTGGATTAACTTAATATATTTGATTATAGGTTACAGGTTACACGAAAATAATAAAATGGTTTAATAAATCAATTAACAACTCTCGATAAACTAACAGGAAAGCACATCTCTTCAGGTACTTGGGTTTAGATAAATTACACCTTAAAACATAGACAATTGCATACACAAATTCATTTATTCAATGTTCACCGATTCCTAAAATGATTAGATTCGCGTTCACTATAACTAATCCTTTAGCAAACAAGTCAATTCAAACAGTGATCAGTTGATTAAACTAACATGCTTCCTAGTGTTCAGTTCGTATCAAGCAAGACTTGTAAATATAGTTAATCAATGTAGACATTTAATCAACCTCTTGTTGATGGTCATCAAACAAGGCTCACACATTAACTTACTTATTCTCAAGTTAATCCTAGTTTCACATTCGTTATTTCTAGTCTTATAATCTCGATGGTCATCAAAAATCATAAGAGACAAGCAAATCAAGCAGATGTTCAAGCAACTCAATTCACTTAACAATTAACAGAAAATAATCATCATTAACACATGAGGATCTTTAAACAAGCTTGGCAAGATAAATTAAACACAAATAAACTATTTAATATAGCAATTAGTCTAATAATCCAAGCTTCATTCAATCATAAACACAAAGTAAAAGGTTTTTACACCTAAATCAGAAACTAAATACAGAAAAGTACCACCATAGAATGCTAAACATGGTCACGTCAGCAAACCATATGATAATCAACATGTATCCGCTCTCCAATCCTTCCGATCTCCGCTTCCGTTAGCTTAACGGCCTTCCGGCCGCCTTCTAGACCCTCAAAACGGCTTAACAGAAGTTAATTATCGACTAAATTAGGTTAGAAGTCGAATCCTCCTCTCTGGTTAGCTATAAATCGACATTTATAATCTTTGTGGCCGACCTAAGTACGCTGGGCGTACTTAGAATTACGCGGCGCGTACTATGGATATTCACGCGATCATGTATATCTGTTGCAAGCAGGTACGCGGGGCGTAACCTTAAGGTACGCGGGGCGTAACCGCTACCTCAGCACCATTTTGTTTCTCTTAGCTTCTAAGCCCGATTCCGATTTAGTCTTTTCTTTTATGCTTTATTGGCAACGAATAGCTGCAAAACATAATTCAAAGCATTATGAGTACTTTTTAGTTCTAAAATAGAATAAATAAGGCCAAAATATTAAGATAAAGTGCATAAAAATATATATAAAAATACACATATCAAAATACCCCACACTTAGCCTTTGCTTGCCCCCAAGCAAATTTACTTTTATTTTACCAATATTGCACTAAACAATCCTTTTAAAACTCAGCCATTATGCCAAGACCTCAACGCGTACATTTGTGTCTAATATTTTCCTAAAGTACCCCCCCATATTTTAAATACTCACAATCTTCATAAACACTTGCCCACTTTTTCCGAACAATGCTCATTTTATGCAACCCTCCGAATCCATCCGCAGAAAACCTCCTAACCTCAAGGTATTTTTAGTTGAGCAACCTAAGCATACATATTCTAGAAAATTACAACTTTCCGATACCACTATGGAGCTTTATTTGAATTCTTCATTTCTTTGACATTTGATCTTTGATTTCTTTGAATTCAACACCTTATTTGAATTGATTTCTGGTATCTTCAACTTTTTGAATTTCTTCAGAATTTTGATCTTTTGATCTTTACTTTATTTGCTCCAAAATTCTTCAAACTTTTTTCGTAATTCTCTTTTTTTTTTTTTTTTTCACATGTAACTCACTTTTTTCACTCAAAACCCTACATGCTTAAGCAGAGGCGCTCAACCTCAACCTTTATTGGTTAATGATAATAATTTTCCTGGATACATTTCAGGTTTAGGCTGCTAAACATATTGCATCCCTCAAACCAAGCGGGGTTGTGTTTTTGTTCCATGATTTCACTAAAATAAGGGAGGCCATAAATGCACTATAACGTATATTGGCTCAACTAAACATTTGAGTTCTTATCGGATCATTTCATACAATATTAGCAAAATTTAAATTATCACTAGATTTTTCTAAATTAAACTATTATTTCAAGTTTTAAAATTTTTAAATTTTCCAAATTCTAGCAATTTCATTTTTTTTTACCTTACTTTTAATTTACTTTTACCGATCCCCTACCCCACACTTATTTCATACAATGCCCTCATTGTATGCTAAAACGAATTAAGAACATAAAAAGGGAGAAAAAGGAACAGACTCCCCTGGGTAGTTGTGGCGAGATCGAATGGGGCTGCTACAAGTTGCTTCAAATATCGCCGAAAGACTGAAAACTGGAACTGCTGCCTCTGAATTTGCCGAAAAATAGAATCAAAACCGCCATCTTCAAAAATGTGGTGCAAAATATTGCAAATAAATGCAAAGTATAGTAACCATGACGTGGGAAAGTGTCGACCACGTCGTCTCGTCGAGAATGACATCCTCTACTCGCGATGAAAAATCCCCCATAACATAGGAAAGTGTCAACCATGTCGTGGCAGCCGGGACGATACTTCTTCCTCGCGTCGAAATAAAACTCTGTAGTATGGGAACGCTCTCTCAAGCAACAGTCGGACCTAGCTGCTGAACTTACTGCCAGCTTCCTAAGGGCGAAAATTCTGCAGAAATCTAAACAACCAAAGAGCATCAACATGAAAAACGAACTAAATCAAAGTTTAATTACATACCAAATACTAAAAACTAAACTAAACTAAAAATAACACAAAACAAATAAAAAAAAATAATAATAAAAAAAAAAGGATCACTCGTCATCTCCATCATCATGTGGCTGTGTCCCAGAAGTACCGGCCCCATCAAATCGTGACTGGAATGGTGGTGGAAAGGGAACCGAATACTGAAACCCCTGATGGGCAAAGAATGCGTTCAACGCATTCCCATACCACCGCTGTTGCATGTCCACATGTGCAACATACTCGCTAAGACGGTCAATGCCCTGAGCCAGATAGCGCATATCAATCTCCCGCTCAGGTCCCTGCTGCGCTCCCCGAGGAGCAGGTCGACGCCGCTGGACCCGTCTCGGCTGTGGCTCGGCAGCACCCTCCTCTTCTGCCTCATCATCTGCTCGAACTCTCAAAACACCATCACCTCCCCGCTCTAATACGCGCATCGACTCCAATAGCTGAAGACTCATCGGCCTCATGTCGTGAAACACCATCGATCTCGTGATCTCACGTGTCATCAACTGGTATGATCGAGCTAACCGTGTGATAAAATGCCCTCCGCATATCGGGCTATCTCCCCGAAGTCCCCTGGCCCTCCGTCCCAAGTATGCAGCTAACGCGACTGGAAGGTTCAGGTGCCTCCCTGGAGTAACTAGTGCCCATAGGAAATACAGGTCTGTCGAAGGCACTCTCTCACTATTCTTGTGATGCGTGAGAGACATAGAAATCAACCGGTGCAACATTCGGTATGTAGTGGACCGAATCATCCCCCCTCGAGCGGTAGATGGTGTATAGACTCCTCCCGTAATCTCGGCCCAAAATGTGTTCTCATTATAGTCCGCCGGCCGTTCCGTGAGACAGTCAGCAAGGAATGCCAGGAAGTGGACACTCCTTGTCTCGTCGGCTGTGTAAATACCAACCCGAGTAGCTAGCTCTATCACGCTGCATTCCCGGCTCACTCCTCCCAGTCTGAAAGCAAAGGCTGTCCTGTCATCGAGTGGCTTCCTAGGATCATAGGAAACTGTAGCGTAGAACTCCAGCAAAAACTCCCGATACACAGGCTCCTGGATCCTGAACAAACGCGCCCATCCCTGACACACAAACAATTCCACACCACTCGCGTCCGAGTGTGTGTATTGCAAAAATTCCTGGATCAATGCAACAAGTCCAGTCCTGGTAGCCAATTCCCAATCAAATGAGGGTGCAATGTCAATCTCCTTTGTGAGAAGCAAGCTCAAGTTGGTGACATAACGCGCCCGGGTAGCATCGTTCAGCGTTTGCGGAAATTGTAAAAAGCGATGATCGGTCACATCCTCGGGAGGGTTGGTTCTTTGTGTCCTTCGAGCCATAATCTGCACATATTAACACAAAACACAAAACCAAACCAAATATCACAGCATTAATAGATTTTTAAACCAAAAAAAAATGGAGCTGGATGAGGGCAGTACGCTGGGCGTACGTCCAGGCTTGAGATTCTGTGTCCTGGTCCGTTTGCTTATGCTAAAATCATAAACCATATCCATATTCCCCGAATTCAAATATATACGCAGGTGGTCCAGTAAGGTCAAACACATGGGGGAACCAACCTTGAGGTCCAAGGCAGTAAAAGAAAAACCGGGACCTCCTAATATGAATCAATCCCTATGAAAAGATTTAACAGGGAAACATGCATAACAGTCAAAAATTCGAAGCCAGAATCAAGAACTCGCGGTCACGGGGGTACGCATTGCGTACGACCCCAAACTCGAATCGGTAAACGTGGGACGGAATTAAGACGAAATTAAGCTCGAGGGTTTAATGTATTAACCGAGATCGGTCCATTCAAGCCCTAATCAACACATACATTTGCAAAATCGGCCCTAATTCGAAAAATGTATAAACCCTAGAATTCGAGCAAAAGCATAATGCAGCTCATTTTATCGATTTAAACACAAATCAAAGCCATTGAGTAACCGAAAAACTTACCCGTGTGGTGGATTTAACAAGAAACGAGATAAAATCGAGAATCTTTGGAGAGAGTCGCCGTCACAGTTCTTGCGAGAAAGGAGAAGAGGGAAAAGAATAAAGAAGAGGTCAAAGGGTCAAAAGATATACCTGGTCGCCGTGTTACGCGGGGCGTAACTCAAGAGTACGCGGGGCGTACCTCAACCCCCTGAAATGTTCATTCGCGATCTGGGGCATATTACGCAAGGCGTAAGTAAACTTACGCGGGGCGTAATTAATTTTAATTGAATTTCCTTTTCTTTTTTTAATCATTTCATCTAGGAACTTAAAACTTATTTAATTTTTTTCCTTTTTTAATTTCTTAAGCTAATGATGACTTCACGATGAGTGATAAAAAAAATTGAGATGTCATGATCACTTATCTTTGTCAAGATCAAACAACAATGGTTGATCAAAAACCTTTGCATGCAAGAATTGGTTTGCGAAAACACCCACTTTCGGGACCCGTTAGAATATTTCCTTTGTTTTCCTTGCACCATTAACTAGAAGCGGAACAAGAAGTGACCTAACTAGTCAAGAACAGCAAGAGCTCGGTCTTCCACTTAACCACCACAACACGCCTTGCTATACTACGCCTCATGGATTGAGTTGGACAAATCAACAAAGTAGTAGGCTAAGCAGGTCAAGAATTCCCTAATCGCTTTCATTCTCGAAACCCATGCCAAAAGTAAAGTCAAGCAATGTGTACAATCCCAAATTCCTGCAAAATAAAAACAAGAACCTTCCCGACAAGTGAAATGATATCATCGAAAATCAAACTAAAAATTAAAACTAACTAAAAACAAATAACAAATAATCAAATAAAATAAATTAATGACAAGCCGTTCCCCGGCAACGGCGCCAAAAACTTGATGTGCACAAAAGTACCCACTAATTTTAATATTTATAACCTAACAAACTTAGACTATCTATGCACTTATAGGCAGTGTACCTAGTCAGATTACAGTATAGCTTAGGTAAGTCGGGTGTCGATCACAGGGAACGGTGTTCTAATTAATTTACTTACTATTAAATTAACCTAATTTATTAACAGATTTAATAAAGGGTTTTATCTGATTTTACAAGATCAGATGAACTTAAATCCAATTCAATAAGTAAAAACACACACTCTTGTTTAGATTGAATCCACTTTTCCCTTATGGTTAGCTAACAATTACGGATTACTAAGTTGGTTTTTAATTATATTAGTAATTTAGTTCTATCTTACCAATATTTAACTAATTCATGTCAAACCATGTATGTTCACACATAATTAAACACAGAACCAATTATAGTTGAAAATATGCTATATAAGATTTGTTGTGTAAACGCAATTATGATCACAATTCTCGTTCTCTAGCACAGCTAAACTTTATTTATTCTAATTATTAACTAAGATTGGTCAATCCTAGCTCTAACAATTCAATGTTCACTAAATTATTAGGTAAACAGGTTCATGCAGTTTAATGGTCACTAAGCTACACAGAACATGTAATTAAACAATTAGATAAACAAATATTAACATGCTAGGTCATACAAATCAAACACAAGCAAATTTTCACCAACTAAGCTTAATCCATAATCATATAACTATTCTTAAGTTCAAAGCTTCATCTAGCTAAACAAGAGTAGCTAGATTCAGCTGCTCATTATAGTAATTAAACTAACACAGCTAAAACTAATGAAAGACATGTTCTAAAAATAAACCTTTACTTCTTTTGGTGTTGAAAACCCTCTTCCAGAGCCTTTCTTTTGTTCTTATTCGTCTCCTGGAACTCTTTCTCTTCTGCCACCAGTCTCCCTTTTCGTAATAATCATCAGAACTTATATAATGCTTAAAAACTCGCGCCACGTCGTGGCCAGGTTGCGCCACGTCGTGGGCTTCAAGCAATCCGTATCCTTCAAGGAAATCCTCCGCGTCGCGATGCTTATCTTCTGAACACCCATGCCACGTCGTGGGCTTCATCGCCACGTCGTGAAATTAGCTCTTATCGTGAATTTATTATTTTCTTGTCTTCCAAGCCTCCCATGTTCCCCATTTTGTCACCTTTGGTCCCTTTCTTCGAAAATCCTTTGTATTGACTGAAAATAACAATTTAAACTCATAAGTATCTTTATTCTAAACATATTATCAATTTATTAATAAAAATGTACTTAAATACTGCCTAAAAATAAGTGTAAATATGGCAATATCAACCTCAATGGTCATAAAAAATCGAGTCCAACTAAAATAGATATGTGAAGTGAGGTGATTGGTTCAGAGAACCATGTCTTGTGTAGTGACACAATTTCAGTCAAAGAATTGAAGGATGAGATGGTCAGACGTGGAGAACAATTGAAACGGTAGAAGATACGCTTTGTGCATATGTCTGGGAGTTGGTGCACATCAAGTGGAAACACCATCGAGGCGCAAATTATAATTAGGAAAATAAGAATGAGATAAGAGCGAAATATTCCCAATCATTTTTATCGTTATGATTTCGGGGACGAAATCCTCAAAATGAGGAGGTATTTGTAACATACACGTTCAGTTATCGTTATTTATTTTTAAAAGCGAATAATATTATGAAATATTATATGAAATTTAAGTATTGAGTTCTAACAAATGGTTTTTACTAGAAAAGAAGTAAAACTATATTTAGAATCAATCGGAAATTATTGGAAGTCTTATGAGATTACAATCAAAAGGCAAATAGGGAAATTTAACGAAAATATAAAATTTGAAATAAGTACAATTTTATTATTAAAAGTTGTAGATAATCTCACTAGAAACATTTAGACGAAAACCTCATCGAAATTCGAGTTATAACAAAGAAGTTATGACCAATCGAATATTCGCGACAAAACCGGCACGACGCCAAATGACGTAAAAATTGAGTTTTTAATAAACTAATTTTTAGCCTTGGTAATCTAAATGAAAGTCGGAGTATTCGTTAAACTGATAATTTTCATAAAAAAACGCCAAAAGCTGACTTCGTATGAGGAAGTTATGATTTTTCTAAGTTTCGGTATAACGGTAGACAGCTAAAAACTCGAAATAAAGATCGAGCGATATTTAGCCGACACAACCTAAAAGAGAATTGAAGGTCTCATCATTAGTGTATAACGGTAAAAAGACTGACGAAAACAGACGTCGGATGAAGAAGTTATGAATTTTTAACGGACTTTTCCTGTCCCAGCCCGTTAAAAATATAATAATAATAATGAAATCAAAATTAGCCGGTGGAGTCTAAACGAAAGTTGTAGAGTATATTCTCGCCTACGCATAGATATACAAAATGTCAAAAACAGAGTTTGTATGAGGAATATATGAATTTCTGAAGTTTTTAAATAATTAATATATATATATATATATATATATATATATATATATATATATATATATATATCTATATATATATATATATATATATATATATATATATATATATATATATATATATATATATATATATATATATTATTTCAGATATTAACTGAGACCATGACAAGGTTGATCCAATCTGAAGGGTACGCTCAGCGTACCTAGTTGTATGCCCCATGTACTTTGGTTTTGCATGGTCCGCAGAGAGGCCACGATCCACCACCCGAAGCTTGACACATGGAAGACTGATCCAAACTACGCCCCGCATAGTGCCTCGTACGCCCAACGTACGTGCGAGGTTCAGCTCCTATAAAAGGGCAACGAGGCCTCCGACTTTTGTTGCTAATTTTTACACTTCTTCACCCTAACCTTCTTTCTTATTGGTATTTTATACCCCCGAAGGCCCCGTATCATTCCCGAGTCCCTAAGTAAGTCCCGAAGCCCCGAAGTTCCCAAGAAAATTATATTTTCAAGTTGAAACTTTGCCCGTGTAAGGCCGGTTTTAACCTAAATTCCTCGGTTTCGTTACGGAAAGTCATATTTAGAGCCAAAGTGCTACCCAATTTACTATATTAGCCCCCCCGGTTATTTTACGGTGAGTTTAATATATAGGAACAATTGTATGTTATGTGTTATATGTGCTATGTGCTTTTCAGTGTTGTTATTCCGAGTTATTTTCCCGTGTTATTTTTATTTCTGCTATTTATGATAGCAAAGCTATACCTTTGACCATGTAATCTGTGAATGGACTTAGATTTACGGTGGTACTGGTACGTAGCCTCTGGCCATGTAGAGCATGTCTCCGTAAGAGAATGACTTCTATTCTATGGCATTGGCAGATGGTTAGACAGGGCTATAAGCCTAAAATCTACTGAAATATTTAAATCAGAAAGTGTATGTCTTCTGTGCCATTTGGGTCGAAGCTTTATTGATGTATATCAAGTATAGAAATTGTCATGTCTCATTGATCGTATATCTTTGAATCAGATTATTCGTTGATATGGAAAGCATGTCATATGATACTTATCTACCTTTGTTGTTTCTTGTTCCTCTTTGCTTATGCCATATTGAAGTATATATATGGCATAACATTATATTGTATCTATTATTGAACTCACTAAGCGTCACAACTTACCCTCTCAATGTTTAACAATTGCAGGAGATAAGTAACCAATATGGTTATATACTGTTGGAAGATGTATAATAGTTTTTACTATTACTTTTTTACTTTGGTTTATGTATGTATAAAATTACAATATCCTGGGTAGTTATGTAATATACTAAAACTTAGTCGGTTTGTATCCAATCTTTTGTAATCACTTTAACAATGTAAAATATCTTTTTTATGAATATGCATGTAGCATGTTTTGGAGTATCTATATTGTGAAATACGAAAGTTGGGGTCTTTCAGCCAATCTTGGTAACAAGTGACGATCTCCTATTGCCCATAATTCGGTTCATTTTCCCTTTCTCCACATCTTCACTTATGATTATTAATAAATTATAAGTTCTAATATATTATTAATAGTATTATTTAATTAGTATTGGATCAAGTATTAATCTAGTATTAATTTGGTGATCAAAGTGAGACTAATTAAATATATAGGGTTGATTATGATAATCATCATTTCTTTTATGGTGGATTAATGATCCATGGTTTATGGGTTTGGTTATAGCCATATGGAGCTCCATGGATAGTCCATCGGAGTTACAAACCCATGGGTCATGAGAAATGAAGAGTCATGACAATTAAGAGTATTCATGTGAAAACCCTAATTGTGACAACACTATAAAAGGAACCCATTGGCTAGCAAAATCGGGACCTAGTGTTACTAGAGAGGGCATAACTGATTTTGAGTGCAAGAAGTATTCTCTCAAGTTATTCCAAGTTTTGTGGTGTTGTGTGGAGCATTTGAGGCACAACATTTGGGGTGCTAGGCTCACAAAGTCTTGAAGGAATCCAAGCAACAACAAGGTATGTATTTCTACTAGTTTCTATGTTTCATATATTCCCCATGCCATGCTAGTTAGGAAATAACCTTGAAAAAGAAATTTGCATGTATATAGAGAAAACATAGATTCAAGGTTATTAGGTTTGCATGTACACTTAGGAAGTGTTAGAATGCTCAAAAACCCATCAATGGTATCAGAGCCTAGGATTGTTTTCTGTATACTTGATGCAAAACTGCTTGAAAATCGAAAATCTGCTCACTGACGATTGGACTCGCCGAGTTCATGGGGAGGACTCGCCGAGTCCATGAACAAATTCATCCTACTCGACGAGTAGAATCATGCACTCGACGAGTAGGAGCATGCTGGGCAGTTTTTTCGTGTTTTGTTGCTGGAAATGGATTAAAATCCTTATCCCAATCTGTTTTGGACTTGTAAAATCTGTTTTTCAAAATGATAATGATTATGTTAACCCATTTTACATGACTTTTATCAATTTTCAAGTATTGTATATGTTTATTTGATTTCTTGAAATTGCTTGACATGAATTTGTGTTCTTATGAGTTTTTAGAAGATCATAGGAATTATATGTAGCCTCCATGTGTGTTTAATTCATGATCTTAATGACAATGATGATGTCCATAACTTGTCCTCAAGTTATGGATAACCAAAATTCACTTCTTTAAATTGTGATTAAAGAACTAAAGAGGTTTCATAAAATGAAGAGTCTTCATTTTTATGAACCATTAAAACTCATAAGTTACAAATTGAAGAGACTTGGAATAATTTCAATTCTTGCCCTCAAGTTTTGGAATTTGAAAAGTCTTACTCTTTAATACTTTAATTCCAAATTAAACCTTAGATTTTTAAAAAAGTTAAAAAATCAACACTTATACTATTATTATAATTTTATTATATAGATATGTATAAGAATATGTCATTCTTACCGTTAGTAGGCCTCATTCACAAAGCCGGTCTATAAGGGGGGTATAAGGTTGTTGCCTATAAAATGGTGACTTAATGGGTGTCCACTCTCACCCACCGCTTCCTTGATCGGTGGAGGGTCGTTAGCCGAACGGGTAGGATACGAATTTAAATGCTCATTAAAAGTATAATGAATTATAAAGTAACTATACATTATAAATTCCCAATCTTAGTTACTTTAGAAAAATGTGAAATTGGTGCTAGCCCATAAAATTACACTTTGTACCTTACCAAGTCGTTAGTGGAGCATGTGTGGTTAACCGCTGCACTAACATGGACTAGTAAGAGTGGCAAAGGGTAACTTGACTTTATTATAAATCGGTGGAGCATGTGTGGTGAACCGACACATCGATTAGGTAATATTGTTGAGGGTACCAAGTCAATTTGTATGGTTATTGACACCTTGTTTGTGATCCTCGGCATCCCAGTCAGAAACTTGAGAGGACACAATCGAGATTCAAACATGCCATTGAAAGTTCAATGTATCTCAAAAGATCTAGGAGTTTCAAATCCAATTAAAACTTAATTATATTTCGTTTTTTATGGTGGAAATTGGTAAAATCGTCATTTACCTACCTTTAACTATTTTATAATTTGGATTACGGCATCCCTCTTCCAGTTATAAATAGGTTATTGGGTCCTAGCCTTAATATTTCATATTGGGTGTTATATTAAGGACTTTAAATCAACTAACTTGAATTTCTCCCATTATAGATGTCTAGTTTAGACAGCTATGGTCTTCCCAATTCTTTAGGAAGAAGCTTCCTAATGAAGATGATATCCCGAATGGCAATCAAGGTGAAAGATCAATCCCTTTGTTGTGCATTAGTGGGACTGAAAATCATACTTCACTTCCTTCACATACTCCAATAAATCTCCCTATCCCACAAGTTTCAAGACATGATAAGTTCTAAGTCACTCAATCCCTATTGGCAAACAAAGTCTATATGTGCTTAGGTCTTGGAGATTAAGTTACATATTGACAAGTCGGGAGAGTCGGGTGTCGAAGTCTCAAGGTAGCTAGCTGTTGGCTTGGTCACTCCCTGATGACAGATCACGACATGACCCTTAATGATCTTACCTATTTGCTTGATGATGCTGAATCAGCAATGATTTGGGGCATTGGTAAAGCAAAATTTGATTGGAAGATCAACTTCCCAAACTTCCATGGACATTGACAAAGGTAACATTGGAAGTCAAGGAAACCTTTCTCTTCCTAAATGAAAGGGATTGGCCATAGTCAACTCGGTTGACAAAATGGTAAAACGAAGGGCTAAGTCTGTGATAGTCCCGTGTACCGTTTCCAAAGAGTCGATATGTTTATGTTGCCAAAGGAAGGGCATTGGTTGCGAAGCTGCCTAATTTACCTAAAAGTCCATAAGGATAGTAAAGTCAAATGTTTGACTCTACTTTAGGTAAAGTCCATCGTCTAACTCTATTAAGTTTCTATTCTGAGATTCTTATTGCATGATGTTACTGGGTCACATGTTGATGTTTTAAGAATCAAAGAAAAGTGAAGAAACTTAAAGGAAGTATATGTTGATTCTGATCGCGAAGAGGGATTTTGATCGCATGGTTCGGTGATCAGAATTTTGAGCTGTTACTTAAGAGTTGAAACATATTGCTTAGGAATAGATAACAACAAGGTTTTCATATGGGTTGTAAGGATAAGTTTTTCGCAAAGTTTTAAAATAAAAGAAAATGGTTTTGATTTTATTTATTTTAAGTATCCTTACAATGACATTTGTGAAAAAGGTTGTTGCTTATATGTTTCCATTGATAAGCAATATGGGTAAATGGATTTGATTCTTTCATTAGTGGTAGTGTCATAATTTACCAAATAAGGAAAGATTCTCATCACCCGAGTTTCAGTTGGATAGAAACTTGGAATCATGCAACTTGTATTGTATGATAAATGAGAAGTTTTCATCTTTGGGAAATTAAGACTAATTCCTTGTTCACATGTGCATGTGAGTCAAGTGAAGGACTAAAAGATTGGGTACACTTGGTTGTGTGTTGGTCAGGTCCACCACAAAGGTTGATAAGATTATTCATTATGATTTACTAAAGTTTAGTAAATATGATTATACCTACAAGTTTAAGTATAATTCTAGATCATTGAAGAGTTTCAATGATAGACAGAATGAGTAAGAAGAATCAAATAAGGCAGAAAGATAAAAGCTTCTCCAATCTGAAGAGATGGGAGAGTACTTGAGTATTTTGTTTTATGATTATCTTAGTAATTATGAAACCATATCACAATTGATCCTCTAAGGACACCTTAGTTCATTTGTTTGGCTAAGGAGAGGAATCATGAGTTGTCGAAATGGTTAAATCAAAAGATAAATCATACATCAAAACCAAATTTTAGAGCCATACTCCAAGATTGAGTCATTGAGTGACATAATCTTTAGAAAGTTTATAACACTTATCAAATGTAGAGTAAGATGTGTCCTACTCATGTACATTTGAGGTTGGTTAGTTGTGATGTTTTGGATAAAACAAAGACCAACTAAGTCCAATTATGGGAAGTGTTTAACTTGATATGAATCCACACTAACTATTGAATATTTGTTTTGTCAAGGAATGGTTCTTGACAAAGAGAATAATATATGTCAAGAGTTCAGTGGGAGTCTTAAAAGGATCTTAAGATAGGTTCAAGAACTAATCAAGAGTTTGTTAATCACTAGCCCACGACTTGAGGTTTGTAACCTATCATGTTGACATATTCTGTGCTCATCCCAGTTAAGGTTGGCTTTGTATTGGAGTTCTCGACTGTTTTCATAACAACCTGAAAGCAATGGTAGGCCCTTGTGCTGCCAGGTGGCAAGAAATTAAGATTGCACAAGCTCAATCCATATGAATTTGGAAGTGTCACTAACCTAGTCCTGTGATTATGGTTTTGATAAAATTCACATGGAAAAGAACACATACACCATAAAATCTAAGTGTAGTAAGGTTTCTCTTCGATTCATGAAAATGATGGTGAGGAAATGCTTCCACTAAGAAGATTTTAAGTAGATAGCGGTTGTGATATTTGCATTCTCATATTGTTAGTGGAGCATGTGTGGTTAACCGGCACACTAACTAGTGAGAATTGCAAAAGTTCTAGACAAACATGTGAGCTATCTCAGGAAAGTTGTATGTTTTTGATAAAGTCTTATCAAAGCAATCTAGTATCAGAAATATGAACTTTGGTAAGAAAGTCAATAAAGTATTGATTTCTAGAAGTCCAGTTGATTTCTGAGTACATGTCAAAGCTAGTGGGAGCATAAAATTTTATGCTGGTAATCATTATGCTAGTGGGAGCATGATGATTATATTAAGTATTGCAAGTTAGCAATGTTAATTACAGAAAACAAAAGTTTCAATTTGCTTTGAAAAGTTGTTTGCTATAATTAAGGGAGAGGATTTTATACTTCATTCCAATTCTACCAGATTAGATTGATTTTTATCAACTTTAGTCAAGGATATATATGAATGTTATGTTGGAATTGTTCAACATAAGGAATTTCTATATATGTTGCGTTCTCAAAATTCGATTATGATTATGGCATACCTCTTCATAGTTCGAATTTTGACAACATGGCAAATAAAAATTTTTATAGCATGTATCGTGTCCCGTGTGCTTCGGATATAGGATCGATTGCATGTACTATAACATTCATCCATTCTAAATTTTCCTAATGCTTAGGCATTAAGAAGGGAAAAGGGATTAGAACTGGATATGACTAAAATGATTAAGCAATTGTCGAGGACAGTTTGAGGGTTACCAAAGATTGGTTACTCATGGACAATTGGAAGTATAGAGTTAGGAACATATTGACATATTTTGAAAAGAGGCAACTCTTGTTCAAAAGTGATGATCAAAATGGGAATATGGAATTGTTTCCATAAGTGGAAGTTACTCTTTGAATCTATGTAAGATTAGAGAACTTAATGCAAGAAGGAATATGGAATTGTTTCCATAGGGGGAAGTTACTCTTTGAATCTATGTAATATTAGAGAACTTAATGCAAGAAGGATATTCAAAGGAATGTACTTTGAATTTGAGACTTCATGGAATTGCTTTGCATTGAAATATCCTATAATGTTTGTTGCCAAGTCTTTGTGACTTTTGTGCATAGTCATTACAAGGGGATCATTGCATATAAGTTTAGAATCTAACAGATTACAGTAAATGGCAAGAGTTTGGTATTCTTGCATTTACAACAAGGATTGGAATTATGAAATGAGCATCATTGGAATATTGTCAATTAATCTATTTCACAAAGAGAGGACCATATGTAAACATAGTGTGCATACTTGGAGTATGGCATAATGGTTGTTTGGAAAACCATAGTGTACATGCTTGGAGCATGGGACAACTAATGTTTTAATTCAAGCATAAAGTTGATTAATCGAAACATAAATAATGAGTAATCAATATGGTGCTTAAATAAAAGGTGTTTTTTTATTTACACTCAAAGTGTTGGGGCCATATAAGATTAGTATTATTCTTGTGTTTCACTTTGCATGTTTTGACTTCCAGAATAATTATGTTATGGTATATATATCATATTATTCAAACCATCCACAGTCAGTCATATGTTGGAAGTAGATATGAATCAAGACTGTCATGAATTTGGCTTGTATGATTTGTCTAAAGTGCTTTAGACAATGCAATGGTTGCTACAACATTCATGAGTACTCATAAGGGCTGAGTATTGGATTCAACCCACACTCACTTGCATCACTTCATGGAATTTATCTCGAGTGATCGTGAGACGCTAATATCATATAAATCTTCAAACCTAGAGATATGAGTTGTTGACTATGAGTTGGTTATTCAGTGATTGTACAAAAACGCATTGGTAACTCGATGTTATAAAACGTGCCTTTGTGAATAATTCAACAAGTAGTTAGTACAAGCATATCAGTCGAAGTTTATATGTTCCTTCTAGAAATAGAAGTGATATCTGGGCCCCTCGATGATTTGGTTTTGACCTATGTACCGGTCCCGGTCAGAACCTAATTAATGTGTTCAATTTAGTTCTCTGTCGAAACAAATCAGAGATCGAGAAACAAATGCTGGACATTAAGTAAGACCATGTTCCATGTGTTTGTCCGACTGATATCATGAGAACAGAGGATTATATGATCACTTATCTTAAATGGCGTATCATCATCATCTCAGTTCCGAGAGACTTTGAAAGTGCTACGATTGCTAGTCAGATTTTGAAGTCATATTTGCAAATATAGTTATTAGACTTATCGAAGTGGGAGACTATTGGATATAGTGTCTAAGTCCATAACTTTATTTGGTATGTACTTGAACCGACCCGACATGGTCCATTTGGGTTGCATGGCATTGAAATACTTGGATAGACTAGATGAGAGAATAAGGCACTTATGATTATTAATATACTATAAGTTCTAATATATTAATAATAGTATTATTTAATTAGTATTTGATCAAGTATTAATTTGGTGATCAAAGTGAGACTAATTAAATATATATGTTTGATTATGATAATCATCAATTCTTTTATGGTGGATTAGTGATCCATGGTTTATGGGTTTGGTTATAACCATATGGAGCTCCATGGATAGTCCATAGGAGTTACAAACCCATGGGTCATGAGAAATGAAGAGTCATGACAATTAAGAGTATTCATGTGAAAACCCTAATTGTGACAACACTATAAAAGGAATCCTTTGGCTAGCAAAATCGGGACCTAGTGTTACTAGAGAGGCATAACCGATTTTGAGTGCAAGAAGTATTCTCTCAAGTTATTCCAAGTTTTGTGGTGTTGTGTGAAGCATTTGAGGCACAACATTTGGGGTGCTAGGCTCACAAAGTCATGAAGGAATCCAAGCAACAACAAGGTATGTATTTCTACTAGTTTTTATGTTTCATATATTCCCCATGCCATGCTAGTTAGGAAATAAACTTGAAAAATAAATTTGCATGTATATAGCGAAAACATAGATTCAAGGTTGTTAGGGTTGCATGTACACTTAGGAAGTGTTAGAATGCTCAAAAACCCATCAAAAACCACACCCTGTATCAAGAACCCAAGATTTCGAATGTGATGAGTTTTTAGATAGAATAGTGTAAA
This sequence comes from Lactuca sativa, assembly GCF_002870075.4. Lineage (NCBI taxonomy): Eukaryota > Viridiplantae > Streptophyta > Magnoliopsida > Asterales > Asteraceae > Lactuca > Lactuca sativa. Next base: position 244,990,985 of record NC_056625.2, read on the forward strand.
TACATGTGGGGGTTGGCTTAACCTTTCCATCCTTTATGTATTGCAAGTACTTGGGGCAGCTTATCTTCCAATGCCCTTGTCAAGGAAGTAAAAAGAAGTAGCCTCCTTCGGATCAGAGGCAGGTGGCTTCGGAACTATATTTGCCTTTAGGGCCATTACTTGACGACCCGGCTTGAGACTTTCCCTTCAGAAATATAGGCAAATAGATTTGCCTATATTTCCTTCGGAACTATATTTGCCTTTAGGGCCATTTCTTCACCCATTCCTTTACCTGGTTCAAGTATTTTTGAATGTGTGTCTCTCTTGCTTCATATTCTCCGTTAATTTGATTGTCGGCCAAGATGTAGTCGCAAACACTTTTATTTTCAAGATGTTCATGCTTCTCGCTTACCGTAGACCTGGGAGTAAAGCTTCGTATTTTTCCTTGTTGTTGGAACATTATAAAGCGAACTATAATGCATATTGCATTTGTCTCCCTATGGAATGACAAGGATGATTCTTGCTCCCGATACGTCTTTGCTAGAGGCTTCGTCTATATGTAATATACAATCATCAAACTTCCTGCTTGTAGTAGGGGTTTGGCTTGATGTTGCCAATTGAGCATCTTTTACGTGTATCATCATTTGGACTTGATCTTCAGGCATTTATGTTAAGAAATCTGCTCAGTCTTGCCCTTTGATATTGATTCTTAGCTTGTAGTTGATATCATGATCTCCTAACATGATGGCCTATTTGGCTATTCATCCTGACCTTTTAGGTTGTATCAGGATCTGCTTGATCGGTTAGTTTGTCAACACTAGGATTAGATGAGCTTGGAAGTACTGAAGTAGTTTCCTAGACACATATAGTAGGGATAGAACCATTATTTCATTGATCGAGTAGTTTTGGTCAACTCCTTTCAAGACCCTACTTACGAAATAAACAAACATCTACTTCTTTTCTCTGTCGGCTACTATACGAGGGAATTATTTGATAACTTGAAATAGTAAATAATAATCATTGGCAAAAATTAATCTAAGCAATATTGGACTTAATGGATTAAGTCCTTAGTGGATGAAGCCCTTAGTGGGTTAAGTAGGAAACTTAACCCTAATCGTCATTTTATGAGAAACTGTAATTTCACTTGGGTTTATTGTTGGGCCTTTAAATTGGGCCTTGATGATTGGGTTATTAATGGGCCATCCAAGATCAAGAAAATGGACTAGAATAAGTAATGGGCTTTGTGGTAAGGCCCATATGAGGAGTTGGGCCCAATTTGGAAAATTATGCCATAGATGGGCCATAGTTTGGGCCTTCATGATTATGAGGTATTGGGCCATTAGAATACTAAATGTTGGACTTGACTTTTTGGTTGGGCCTTTAAATAAGACCATGTATAGGTTTGGGCCCAATTTGGAAATTAGGCCATGTGATGGGCTTTGATTTCCTAGTTGACTTTGGGCCTATGGATTGGGCCTTGGGGTTGCTTAAAGCCAAGCTTGGGGTAATGTAGTAATTATCAAAATTATGTACTCATGCTTATGTAGTGGAACCCAAATATTAATTGGGTGTGATTTTGGTGTTGACAGTTCAGGAATTTATCAGCCAGTTGCTGGGGTTGAGTCTGCGGGACTTCAGTAGTGTGGGATTGTGTCTATGGGACTTCAACAATGTGAGGTGAGTTACCTTCCAGTAGCGGAGGGTCTACGACTACAATGCCGACCTACCAATAGGCGTAGTATGTTAGATGATTGTCTTTGTGATATTCATCTAGGTTTGCTACTACCCGATATGTTTATGTGCTAGCATGATATGTTATATGTGATAGTGGTAGTAGGGGACCCATCAGTTTGGTCATTAGGACTGAAGGGTAGGCCGGGCGCTCCAGAATTTCCTGACAGTATGTTTATGCTATGATATTATGTGGTAGTTGTAGGAGGTGAAATAGTCCTCGTATGTTGGTCGTAAGGACCGACGGGTAACTCAAGCACCCCAGAATGGCTTGACTCGGGTAGTTAGGCACCCTAGAATTGTTTGGCATTATATGTGTGTTATATGGTAATGTAGGGGCTGAAATAGTCCCCAATAGTCGGGTGAAATAGACCGACGGGTAAGTCAAGCACCCCAGAATGGCTTGACCAGGGTAAGTCAAGCACCCCAGAATGGCTTGACCTGGGTAGTCAGGCACCCAGAATTGCCTGACAGTATGTTATTGTATGGTGTGTGGTATGATGGGGGAACTCACTAAGCTTCGTGCTTATGGTTTTGAGTTTTGGTTTCAGGTTCCTTGTTTTCAAAGGAAAGGAGTCAGCTCGATCGCAGCGCATCACACTATGTTTTTCCCACATGAGATCTTTGGGATTACACTCTGATATGGTTTTATGATAATATGTCTTGATTATTGACACTTTTGTTTTGACATGAGATATTAATATGAATGTTTTTATACTGTTGGTTATATATAATAACTTAATTTGTTGGGTCGTGTTTTGTATGTTGCGTCTATTGGGCTCGTTAGTTAGTCCGTTTTTGTATCTCCGGTATGGGCCTGTCCGTCCATGAGTATAGTAGGATTTATTATAAATATAGGTGCTTGCATGCATCTTAGGTTAACGATAGTAACGATAGAACAGATTGATCAGAACATTATTCAGAAGTTTATTATCGTTCTTGTAACCCTAAATCCTCTACAGCGGAAGTTCTTAGTCGAGCTCTGCTGAGGATTGTTTGATTTAATCATTCGACACATTGTGATTCAATCTTGTTTTGTTTATTGTTTTATGTTCTTCGCACTACCTGTTACAAAGATCTAATCGATCTTCTAGTTTATTTTAAAACTTATCAATTGGTATCAGAGCAGGAGGCTGTGTAATTCATACACATCTTTTCTGTGAAATAGGTTGCGATTAGGGTTATTCCGCATTAACTAATATTTATTGAGCCGTCATCCCATAATTGACGTAACTCAACATTTATTTGTGTTGCCCTAATTTAATATATTACAAGTCTGATCTTTTAAACAGTTTATTCGATCAAGCATGGATGAGTCACAATCAAATCCCATTAACATCTCAAACAACATCGGATCAACGACAAAGATTCCCATCCTTTACACCCAAGATTACGAAGTCTGGGCACATCACTTTGAAGATTATGTCATCGGATCTGAGGACAATGGATATCTCATCTGGGAAGCAATCGTATCTGGACCATTCGCTCATTCAGCAACTTCAAGAATTATTAAAACTCAGAAAGAGTATAATGATATATTGAAAGACGTTAAAGATATTGCTCAAGATGAAAAAGATAAATTTTAGTGCAATATTAAAGCATTGAGACTAATCAGATTCGCTCTTCAATCTGATACTTTCAGGCTGGTGAGTTCATGCAGCACTGCCAAAGAAATATGGGATAGGCTGCGAGAGTTATATTCTACGGACGAAGATCTCGAGCATTCCATTCAAACCTTACTTCTGTTCGAGTTTGGTGAATTCAAGCAAGGTCCCAAAGAAACTGTAACTCAAATGTTCGATCGCTTCAATCATCTTCTTAGCAAGATGATTAAACATGATATTGAAAGGAAGTTGATTGAACAAAAGGTTACGTTTTTAAATGGTCTTAGATCTGAGTGGAGAGCGGTTGTGTCCACTGTCAAAGCACATGAGCAATTCAAATCTTACTCATTGGCAAAGCTGGTAGGGATTTTGAAATCCCAAGAAAAGATTGTCTTGCAAGAAAAAAATGTAGTTTCTAGCTTGGAATCATTGGCTCTTCTGTCCAAAAGCAAAGGTGTGATGGAAGATGAAGACCTTAATTTAGAGGACTATGACCTTACCTCTGAAGACTATGCAATGATGGTGTCAAACCATAAAAGGTTCATCAAGAAAAGATTTCCTACCAATAAGAACCGAAATTGGCAGGGAAGTTATAGTTTCGAAAAGGTCAGGGAAGAACCGAAGGCAGAAGAACCAAAGAAGGAACTGAAAGCTGAAGGAGATTCGGGTGTGAGCTGCTATTATTGTGGAGGAAAGAACCACTATGCCAAAGATTGTGTCCTCAAGAAAATGGCAGAAAAAGGATGAGGAGAAAGATGAAGAAGCTATGTTGATGAAAAAGCTGGAAGAGATCAAGAAAAAGAAAGCTGTCACTAACCCTTCAATGAATGCTTTAATTGTGCAGGGTTCGGTAGCAGATGATGAGTTCGATGGCATGGAGGTCTGGTCAACCGATTCTGAGGACGATGAAGTCAGGAAGCCATCTCATGGAAAGGCCTTTGTTGCGAAAGGTGAAGGGAGCGGTAGAAAGTGTTTGATGGTGTCAGATGTATCTCAGATGAGGGGATACAACACAGACGGTGGAAATGAAGACACAAAGGAGCGAGAGGACTTGTGCTTCACTGCAAAACCTCTCAGCGTGCAGTTTAACGAGCTTGATGAATTAATCAAGAAGGTACAATCTGTTTTTGTTTCATTCAAAGTCCCACAAAGTTCATATGAAAAAGAACTAAAAAATGTTAATTCAAGAATCTCTCATCTAGACAGCAGTTTAACTCAAACACGGGTCACCAATTCTAACCTAACTGACCAAATAAGCAGGGTGTCTTCAAAGAGTGAGGAACGGAGGATGTGGATCGAGCTGAAGGAGTCGGAGTTAATCAAATCCAAGGCTGAAAACATTTATTTACAAAGAGACAATTTAAAACTTTTAAAACAGAGAAATGTCTTTTGTTTAATTGCTAAACGTCTTTACACTAATATCACTCAACTTCATTTGAACTGTGAAATAGGGCAGAAAATTCATCGCATGATTTTGCCCTTCCTTGAGTTCAAGGAGGATGAAATTGACGCTGAAGCATATAATTGTGAAAGTGTAGTTTCGTCTGAGGATGTTAATCCGACATATATGTATGGCCTAGACAAAATCGAATCTTTCATAAAGTCCAAGGACCATAAGGACATGCTGAAAAATCTTTTGGATGAAAATGATAAATTAAAACTAAGAACCAAAACCATACAAAAGTTTGACTCATTGAATGCCAACTTGAGCTCAGAAAATAAAATTGATGTTGAAAATGCATATGAGCTTAATGAGGACGATGATATGAGTGAAATTTCTGTAGAGGACATAGTTGACTGTTCAGAGTTTGTCAAGAGCGAGCCCAAAAACCACAAAAATCTTATTTCAGAAAATTCTGTGGAGTTTGCTCGTCTGTCCCAACAAAAGTCCCCAATCCTTGAAGAAAAGGCTGTTGTATACCAAAAAGTGCGAACAACTCCAAATCAGGTGTATAAGGTCACAGGCGTAATAGAACATCAGACAGCCGAACTCACAACCATTGTAAACGAAGATAATGCTGATGGTTGTGATGAGTTCTTCTGGTCAGCCCCTATCGACAATGCTAACGAAACTGTTGGTCTATCAGAAAGGACATCATGGAAAACCAAAGGCAGATATGTGCCAGAGCCTTTGAACAAGCCTGATAGCTTCGACGTGCCAAGTACTAGTGGTACAAAAGATGTTCCTGAAGAAAAAGGAGTTCCTAGAAAAAAAAGTCACTCCTTCAAGCGAAACATCATCATAAAGCGAATATCCATCGTCAGCCGAAGCAGGTGAGAAATCAAAAACAACAAAGGAATCAGAGATACAAGAAGAATCTCTCTGAAAGAAAACAGTTTTGGCAATCTCAAAACACCCATTTCTCTTATCATGACAGAAATTTAAAGTCAGAGAAAAGTACTGTTAGATCACAAGAGAGTAATAACAACCGAAGGGAGAGGTTCGGTTCTGAAGGTCATAACAACCGAAAGGATACGTTCGGTTCTAAAAATTATGACAACCGAAGGCAAAGGTTCGGTTCAGAAAACACAAGCTACCGAAAGCATAAGTTCGGTTCTGAGAGCAAAAGCAACCAAAGTTCTAGGTTCGTTCCCACTAATGATAAGAAACAAAAGGGTCACTTAGAACCTCAAGTCAAGAAAACATCTTAGTCTAAATTCTCTCGTTCTTCTTCTACTAATTCTTCTAATTCCTCTCAACCACATTCTAAGTTCAATTCTGTTCGCACTCAAAAACCTAAATCATCAACAGATCTGTAAGGAAAATCAAAGGTTTCATCAGTTGAAACAAATAAAAATAATCCCAAAGTCCAAATACCTAAACCAGTATCCAAACCGAAAGCAACAACTCCCAATAAAATTAAGGTTTTCACCATTAAAAGGAAAGATGAAACAACGTTAATAAAAAGAACATATCTTGTTGACATCTCTCATACTATTCCTGTTCCTGTGAAAGGCTCACGTGGACCCAAGAAACTTTGGGTTCCTAAATCTGCTTAATTTTTGCAGGTTATCAGTGACGAGCAGTTTGACGAAGAATGGTATATTGACAGTGGCTGCTCACGTCACATGATAGGAAGGAAGGAAGAGCTGAGAGAATTTCAGTCTCTTTCAAATGGTGGAAATGTCAAGTTCGGGAACAACTCATTCGGCACAATAAAAGGCTATGGAATGATAACAAATGGTGATTTTACGATTAGGAAGGTTGCATACGTTGAAGGACTACAACACAACCTCATCAGTGTATCTCAGCTTGTTGGAGGTACCGGTCTCAAGGTCTCATTCGATGATGAGGGTTCGGAAATAATTGAGAAGAAAACGAAAAGAGTTATTCTCAAATCAGAGCGCAAAGGCGAAATGTTTCCCATGAACCTCAAACCCATCAAAGGGAATCCAACTATCAGCCTGTCATCCAAAGCACAATCTGACGAAAGCTGGCTGTGGCACCGAAGGCTCTCTCATCTCAACTGTAAGGACATCAACAAACTTGTCTCTGGAGGTCATGTTAGAGGTATTCCATTGCTCAAGTTCGATCGAGAACATTTGTGTGCTGCATGTGAAATGGGGAAGCAGAGTCGTCAAATTTACCCATCAATTATAAACACTAAAGTTGTTGAACCACTAGAGTTAATTCACATTGATTTGTGTGGTCCATCATCTATCGAAAGCATCGGCGGTAGCAAGTACATTCTTGTCATTGTTGATGACTTCTCGCGTTTTACATGGGTGTTCTTTCTGAAGCATAAATCTGAAGCGACTCTCAAGCTAAAGGTGTTCATCAAGCAGGTTGAAGTACAGCTGAAGAAAGTCGTTCGCAACATCAGGAGCGACAATGGTCTAGAATTCAAAAATAAAGAATTCGAAGAATTCTTGGCCGACAAAGGAACCAGTCACAACTTCTCAGCTCCCTAAACCCCTCAACAAAACGGAATTGTCGAAAGACGGAACCGATCTTTGTGTGAGGCGGCCCGAACCATGCTAAGTTTTGCTTCTTTACCTTTATATTTTTGGGCTGATGCTATTGCCGCAGCTTGTTTTACGCAGAACAGGTCATATCTCAATAAGCGATTCACTCTCACTCCTTATGAGATCATCAACAACAGGAAGCCAAATGTCAAATTTTTCCATGTGTTCGGATCACGGTGCTTCATCTTCAATTCTAAAGAACACCGTAACAAGTTCGATGTCAAAGCTAATGAAGGGATATTTTTGGGCTATTCTCTCACGTCTAAAGCGTATAGGGTATTAAACAAGCGCTCGAGAAAAATAGAAGAGACTTATTACGTGACTTTTGATGATAGCTATGTCAAAAAGCTAAAGGCCAACAAAGACACAGTTGGAGAAATCTTTTCTCAAACAGGTCAAGTCACAGCCTCAATCGCAAACTGATATGTGCATAATTAGTTCATATTAAGTATTCATTTGTTAACTTAATTATCGCATATTATGGACAAAAGGTAATTAAAAGTGTTAAATTATGTTTTTCAGTCCAAAGATGAAGCTCAGAAGCGAAAGGAAGCGGGAGAAACAGTTAGAAGATTGAGAATGGAATAAAGAAGAAAAACACTGAAAAAGGCACCTACTCGGCGAGTCCAATCGAAGAATCGAGAAGATAATGACTCGGGATCCCAGAGAGTTATCGCAATACGGGGAATGTGAGAGGGACTCGACGAGTCACCACTTGACTCGACGAGTCGGATGCTATATTTAAAGATAATTCCACAGATCGATTGGATTCGACTTCTAACCTAATTTAGTCGACAATTAACTTCTGTTAAGCCGTTTTGAGGGTCTAGAAGGCGGCCGGAAGGCCGTTAAGCTAACGGGAGCGGAGATCGGAAGGATTGGAGAGCAGATACATGTCGGTAATCATATGGGTTGCTAACATGACCATGTTTAGCATTCCATTGTGGTACTTTTCTGTATTTAGTTTCTGATTTAGGTGTAAAAACCTTTTACTTTGTGTTTATGATTGAATGAAGCTTTGATTATTAGACTAATTGCTATATTAAATAGTTTATTTGTGTTTAATTTATCTTGCCAAGCTTGTTTAAAGATCCTCATGTGTTAATGATGATTATTTTCTGTTAATTGTTAAGTGAATTGAGTTGCTTGAACATCTGCTCGATTACTTGTCTCTTATGATTTTTGATGACCATTGAGATTATAAGACTAGAAATAACGGATGTGAAACTAGAATTAATTTGAGAATAGGTAAGTTAATGTGTGAGCCTTGTTTGATGACCATCAACAAGAGGTTAATTAAATGTCTAAATTGATTAACTATATTTACAAGTCTTGCTCGATACGAACTGAACACTAGGAAGCATGTTAGTTTAATCAACTGATCACTGTTTGAATTGACTTGTTTGCTAAAGGATTAGTTATAGTGAACGCGAATCTAATCATTTTAGGAATCGGTGAACATTGAATAAATGAATTTGTGTATGCAATTGTCTATGTTTTAAGGTGTAATTTATCTAAACCAAAGTACCTGAAGAGATGTGCTTTCCTGTTAGTTTATCGAGAGTTGTTAATTGTTAGTTTGAGATTTATTAAACCATTTTCTTTATTATTTCCATGTGATCTATAACCTATAATCAAATATATTAAATTAATCCACCGTTCCCTGTGATCGACACCCGACTTACCTAAGCTATACTGTAATCTGACTAGGTACACTACCTATAAGTGCATAGATAGTCTAAGTTTGTTAGGTTATAAATATTAAAATTAGTGGGTACTTTTGTGCACATCACAAACCTATTTGAGAAGTTTGTCGAGTTATTCGATGAACCAGAGAAGGCTACTCTCTCGGAAGTCAATGCAGCTGACAACAAAGTAGATCAACTGAAACAACTCTTCGAAGATGCTGCCAATCGAATGAACAAAGGAGGATCAAGTTCCAATGAACCTCTACAGCACGATGCTTTAGTTGAGGGGGAGAATCCATCCTCTTCTTCACAGCCGAGTTCACATGTTGAGGGGGAGAACAGCTCTCAAGCTGATCCTGAACGAGCAGCAGCAGCCGAAGGTACTTCAGCACCCGAAAGTGCTACAACACCTGAAGGTGCGTCAACACCCGAACGCTCGACACCGCCCGAAACCCCTGTAGCTCCGGAAACTCAATACACACCCGAATGCTTATCTGTTGAGGGGGAGAATGTCGATATGCTTTATGACGACGACAGTCAATCTGAACTAGAAGAGATGGTAAATGCTGAATTGGATCCATCCTATGATCCAAATTACCCTCCTCTTGTCAAATGAACCAGAGATCATCCTGTCTCCCAGGTTGTCGGTAATGTCTCTGAAAAGGTTCTGACCCGATCACAACTTAAGGCAAAACAAACTTCCTTATTTTCAAAAGTAGAATTCTGTATGTTTAACTCCTTGGTCTCAAAAGTTGAACCAAAGACAATTAACACTGCTCTTGATCACTCCGATTGGGTTCAAGCTATGCAAGACGAACTGAATGAATTCGAAAGGAATAAAGTTTGGCGCCTCATTCCAAATCCTCAAGATGCCTTAGTTGTTGGTCTCAAATGGGTCTTCAGAAATAAAATGGACAAGGAAGGCAACGTGATACGAAACAAAGCACGTCTGGTGGTGAAAGGATACTGTCAGGAGGAAGGAATCGACTATGAGGAAACTTTTGCTCCTGTAGCTAGGCTGGAATCCGTTAGAATATTTCTTGCCTATGCTGCACACAAAAACTTTGAGGTCTACCAAATGGATGTCAAGTGCGCATTTCTAAATGGAGAACTTGAAGAAACGGTGTACGTGGAGCAACCTCCTGGATTTGTAAATGAAAGGTACCCCAATCATTGTTACATTTTGGACAAAGCCGTATATGGACTGAAACAAGCTCCGAGAGCCTGGTATGAAACACTAACCAATTTTTTAAAGATGTCCAAATTCAAACAAGGTTCGGTTGACCCAACCTTCTTTCGTAAGAAGGAAGGTAACCACCTTATGATTGTTCAAATTTACGTCAATGATATCATCTTTGGCTCAACGAATCCTAGCTTAATGGCTGAATTCAGAAAGCTGATGGAGACTGAATTTGAAATGAGCTCAATGGGTCCAATTAACTTTTTCCTTGGTTTAAATATTAGACAGGGACCCGAAGGCATCTTTATTAATCTGGAAGCTTACACAAAGACTCTCCTTGCAAAATTTGACATGATGGGAGATTCAAAGGTTAAAGTTCCAATGGCGTTCGGCACCAAGCTCACTCCATCCTTGGATAAGCCAGCAGTTGATATTACGCTATATCGCCAGATGATCGGTTCTCTGATGTATCTTACTGCTAGCAGGCCTGATATAATGTTCTCTGTATGCTACTGTGCTAGATGTCAGGCGAATCCACGTGAACCTCACATGCTTGCAGTGAAGAACATACTCCGTTATCTCAAGCGAACTACCTCTTTAGGCATGTGGTATCCACCGAACTCAGGCTTCTTCGTTCAAGCCTACTCAGATGCAGACCTTGGAGGTTGTGGACTAGACAGGAAAAGCACCACGGGAGGCTGCCAATTCCTCGACGGGAAGTTGGTTAGCTGGCAATCAAAAAACAAACTTGTGTGTCTTTGTCTACAGCTGAAGCAGAATACATTGCAGCTGCACCCTGTACTTCTCAAGTGATTTGGATCCAAAGTCAACTCTGGGACTATGGACTCAATATGAAAAAGATCCCACTATATTGTGACTCTGAAAGTGCAATTAGGATCTGTCATAACCCAATACAACACTCCAAGACCAAGCACATAGCACTAAGGTATCACTTCATTAAAGATCATGTGGAAGATGGGAACGTTGAAATTCATTTTGTTCGAACCACTGATCAACTGGCTGACATCTTCACCAAAGCTCTTCCTGAAGCGTCATTCAACAAAATTCTACAAGGGCTAGGCATGATGGAATCGGAGTCAGTACCACAAATTACCTCTCAAACTCAAAAGTAAGAAGCGAAATAGACCGAACATTCGGGTTCGGGTCTTGTACTAATGTATCGAAATGAACCGAACGCTCGGGTTTGGTTGAACCATCTGCTTTTCGCTCCTCAATCAAAGGTAGTTTTCTTGGTTGTAGATCTTATGTATAATTGTTCCAAATGGATTTATCTTATTATCAAAGTTATTCTCTTTTTAAAACCTATTTTCTTTGGCAACCGAAATATACCGAACGTTCAGGTTCGGTTCCAAAATTTTTTTTCTCACCCGAAATAGACCGAACGCTCGGGTTCGGTTCCAAAGTTTTTCACAACCGAAATAAACCGAATGCTCGGGTTCGGTTCCAAAGTTTTTTTTTTTCTGTCTTATTTTTTTTATTTCTTTCAATTTTATTTATCAAAAATTCCAAAAATATTTTGTTTTTTTTTTTTCTTTTTGGCTTTAATTTTATTTGTGTGTTCGTTTATGGGGAAATTGTTGAATTAGCTAAGTGTCCCTAGAAGCATGCTACTGTATGTGTCCAAAGCCTCACCTGATTCTGAATAATAGCCTTAATGACTTGGTATACACAAACCTTGTCTTCCCAATTAGGCTGTCACATTTATTCTAATCATGAGCTACCTAACTCTCTTCTCACATGAGATAAGAGTTTTCTGCTTGGTCCTATTTTTCACAGCAGAGGTACTTTGATTTCTTACACCATCTACATTACATTTCTCCATCACACTCGTTTCACAAACGTAACCCTTGAGACTCTCAGAAATTACCACTGAGGTTTATGGTTACACAATTACTGTGTTCATGATCTTAGTTTCGTGCCACTACGAGCTAAGTGAAACCCAAAATTCAATACCCAATACAAATTGACGGTGAACAATTAATTTGCTCTAGTTTTCACTATTGAATTGACGGACGTATCTTCATGAAATCTCAAAATTTTCTTTCGTGTGATTCCTATGGAATTGTTACAACCAATAACATTTCTTCCCTTGGGATCCAGTTTTAATTTTTTTTTTTGAGATTTTATATTCGTAGCCAATTTACATTATTCCCAACCTACTTGTTCAACAGACTACACCGGTCTCACAAGTACTTCGTTCACTTTCTATCTTATATCAAGATTAGGAATATTGAATCGAAGCGAAAGCCACCCTAATAAGCCTAATTAAAAGAAGACTTTCAACACTTCTTAATAAGTGTTTGATCATTATTCAAAGGGAAACCACATAAACACTTTAAGGTCTCTCTTGACTTTGAAGAAAGAGATTCGTGCCCGGGATCATTTGTTTCGTGTCTTTATTGACATCACATTTTTCCCTAAAAGTATTGCTTTATTTCTTTTCTTTTACACCCTTAGCACGAAAATCTTTGATTTTCCAAAATTCAGGTTCTATTAATTACAAGCATTTTCATTGGATTAATGGTTGATTAAAGGCTGTGGTTGATTTTAATCCACGTGGGAGTATTCTTCAAAAGATTCCGTTACAATTTAAAGGGATAAGGTGACGACTTGTTGACTCAGGCGGGAGTCTAATCGATTTGATTTCAAACGGCGCTAAAAGGGAAAGCATGCGAATCGGAATCGTCTCATCTCCAAACGGCGCAAGAGGGGCGCGTGTGAATCTGAACCGGTTCGTATCCAAACGGCGCATGATGGGAGGCGTGTTCTTAGGGGTCTAACATTCTCTCTCATGCGTGATCATCGGCAACCCCAACTGTCACGCATTAGTCAACTCCGAAAAACCCTTCGATTTTCAATCGAAGATTTGGGAAGATCTTTCTCTCTCCTAAAACCCTAGTATAAAAGGAAACATAATCCTTCATTTACCTCTTTACCGCAATTAAAATTCCCAGAGAGCAAAAATTCCTTAATACTTCCCTGTTCATCATCTTCTCCACTCTCTTCAAGCAATGGCAGATTCATCTTCTGTTCACGCAACATCCCACATACTGCCCATTCGCCCACAACAAAGCCTCATCATTGATTTGACCCCTCATGCTTACGATGCCTTCATGTTCCCCATTATCGAGTGCTTGAAGTTTTCTCTGATCGCTCCTGCACTTACAAAAGCTGAATCTGTTCCGATGGAGTTCTTGTCGCAAATCTTTGCGACTGATCACTATGACAAGGCCGTTGACAGAATCTTCTTTGATGTTTTTCAGCACAAGGCATCAATTTCAAAGCAAAGGTTTTGCTCGCTGTTAGGGTTTGAACCTGATTCTACGAGGGTTAACCCTGAAACGATTCCAATGGGGCACTTGTTCAACATGTTTTATAACATGGGTTGTACGGAGGTGCTTACTACAGTCACAAAGTTCAAGAAGTCGTGCCTACCTCCTCAGTGGAACGGGATGTTCACTGTTCTTTTCAAAGGGTTATCTGAAAGAAGTGCTGGATCTGATGGTGCCAGTCGGTTATTTCTGTCAATAATGTATGGTATCTACAATGGCATCAACGTAGATTATGGGTCTGTTCTATGGCAACAACTCATCCAGAGTCTCTCCTCTACTTCCAGGCATTCAGAGATTTCATACGCTGGGTTCTGGACTCTGATCACAAAATGGGTGATGGACAAGTACCACGTCCCCATTGTCGCTGGTGCTCCAATGTCTTCGATTGGTACATTCCATACCACGAAGATCATTGTCTCGGACGCTTCCAAGTTTCCGTTCAACGGTTCCATTCCGGAAACTATGTATGGCGATGTTCCTGCTGATAGTCGGATTATCAGGACATACAAAGAATTCAAGCGTTCTGGTCCGAGGGATCTCACTCCAGCGATGTTGAAGTCCATTCATGACGCCGACAAGCCTGCTCCAAGAGGCAAGAAGGCTGATAAGGGGAAACAGGTGGCAAAAGGAGCTAAAGGCCCATCTCCAAAGAAGAGGAAACCAACCAAGGCTGCTCAGTCTCCGCAGCTTAAGAGAAGAAAAACTCAGCCGAAGCGAAAGCTGATCATCGCTTCCTCCTCAAGCGAGTCTGAGGGTGAGAGTTCGGATTCTGACGACTCTCCACGAGGCAACACTCCACCCAGATCTCCTACCCCAGAAGTTCATGCCTCTACTTCTCCAATTCTCTCTCCACCTAAAACCATTCCTTTTTCTATTCCCCCCATAACTTCCACTACTTCAATACCACCCACTTCAATCCCAATACCACCACCAATATTCACCGACGCAACCACAACATCCATTGCAGATGTTAGAGCCAAGGTATCTGATACGGGGGTTCATGCTGATGCACCCGAAACCACTCCAGCACCCGCAACCACAAAAGCACCCGAACCTACCCCTACACCAACACCCGAAACAACTCAACCCGAACCTACCCATACTTCTGCACCACCAGCTTCACCACCACCACCTTCTCCTAATCATGCTTCAGAGGGAGAAGAACCACTCCTTGGCGGAGAGGATATGACATTTGACTCACTCTACTATAGTCCGTTTCAAGTGCATAGTGATGACGACGACGACGCTCCAGTAACCAAGCGACATCTCAAGGAGCTCCATGACAAGATTGACTTGCTCATCGCCTCCTATTCCACTACTCAGTCATCCCTTTCTGAAGATGTAGTTCAGAAGATTGTTGACGCTTTCTCCAAGGCTCAGCAAGATTCCATTGCTTCTGCAACCTCCGCCATCGATGCTTCAACGAAGGCCTGTCAGGATGTGACCGAAAAAGTCGATAAACTATTTTCTGATGCCTTTTCCCTGTTAAAGTCTTTACAGGAGAGTGCTACTACTGCTAAGACTACGTTGGAACCAATTGTTCAACAGTTGACAACGTCTGTCTCCACTGAGTTGAAGTCCTTTGCTTCATTTCGTCAAACGCTTTCAGACGACAACTCAGCATTTCGCGCAACCATTGACGAGCGTCTCTCGAAGCTACAAGAAGATTTGGCTGCCGAGAACTCTCTCATGGATGTTCTAGCCAGGAAGACCACCGCTCTGAAGGTCAAGAGTGTTCAACTCTCCAACTCTCAGCAGGAGATTGACTCTCTTCGGTCCGAAAGGGAGGTGATAAAGTCGTGTGTTTCGGATGTCCACTCTGCCATCTCCAACATCCTCGAAGCACATGATCTCATTCTAAACTACTCCGTGAGGTGTACCCTTGCAGAGAAGCTCGCTCCCGCCCTTGCCCTGCTAAGCAAAATCGAAGGGCTACTTGATTTCGTGTCTATTCCGAAACAAGGGGGAGAGAAGGAGTCAATGTCTCAACCACCTCCTTCCTCAAAGGCAACTTACATAACCGAACCTCCTCCAGTAGGTCAAGCCTCCGGTTCTGGTGTGAAAGATAAAGGTAAGAAGATTGCTGAGGAAGAAGATGAAGATCAAGAGACTATCGCTGATTTGTTAAAGCGAAAATGTCGAAATGATGATGCTGATATCAGTGCTCGTGTGGCTAGAGAAGCTGAAGAAGCAGAAAGAAAACAGAAGGAAGCCCACGACCTTCTTGAGAGTAGGAAAAATCTTTTTCCTGCCTGGACTCTTGAGAGGATGATAAAAGAAGCCATCGACACTCCGAGTATCTTGTGGCTGGAACCTGTAATCTCACTTGATTGTTCCAACACTGTCGACTCTCAATTCGACATGCCTCTGACCCGAAAGGCGTTCATCTTTCACGCCTTCTCCAACGTTTCAGAGTTCCCTCATCCTCATCCACAGGTTGATCGGGACTTGATCAATTTTTATCTGAAGGCCGCTCAACCTCAATATCAGACTTGGAGCGCTCAGAAAATTGTAAACGTTTGGGTCTTGAAGCCGTACAGTGAAGGGAACTTCATCAACATTTGGTTCAAGATACTTCGGGGATCTGCCAAAACCGAACATGCCATTTCTCTTACAGATCTTCTGAACCTTAATCCCCATGATTGGATAATCTTGCACAACATCCTACTCACTAACGAAGCTGAATACGGTCCGATCATCGACGATTTCAAAAGGATGCTCGTGTGCTACATCATGGAAGTTGCATTGATGGATCAGGAGATAGCGAGCGTATTTGAGAAGAAACCAACAATATCTCCTGTTGGCTCTGCCAGTGATCTGAACCAAATGCAGATGGGTAAAATTGACTCGAGAAGGAATTCGGTCATGTTCACCAGGAACAAAGGACAGAAATGTCTTTTTGCCTTGGCTGACAAACATCTGTACACTACTGCTTGCTTAGAGCATGTTTTGGGGATCATCCACAGATGCATGCAAAATGCAGCGGATGATGTCAAGTACTTCGATGACATGATACATTGGTACATTCGGTTCAGACAGACGATACTTGCGCTAATCTCTCGTCTGTTTGATACCACGAAGAAAGTTCCCGCTGCTGGCCCAAGCAAGAAGAAGAAGTAGTCTCGCTCTAATTTGACGCAAAGGGGGAGATTTTTGGGTCGTGTTTTGTATGTTGCGTCTATTGGGCTCGTTAGTTAGTCCGTTTTTGTATCTCCGGTATGGGCCTGTCCATCCGTGAGTGTAGTAGGGTTTATTATAAATATAGGTGCTTGCATGCATCTTAGGTTAACGATAGAACAGATTGATCAGAGCATTATTCAGAAGTTTATTATCGTTCTTGTAACCCTAAATCCTCTACAGCGGAAGTTCTTAGTCGAGCTCTGCTGAGGATTGTTTGATTTAATCATTCGACACATTGTGATTCAATCTTGTTTTGTTTATTGTTTTATGTTCTTCGCACTACCTGTTACAAAGATCTAATCGATCTTCTAGTTTATTTTAAAACTTATCATAATTAAAACAAATTTTTTGGTCTTGAATTTTGGGATGTTACAAGTTGGCATCAGAGCCTTGGTTTGAGGGATTCAGGAACGCTCTCGGGTGTGTCTGAAGTCAAACTAAGGACTTGGTATGAAAATTTTCAAAAGTAACATCATTTTATGAAAGAACTTTGAAAGGAATTTGAAAAGAGAACAGAACTTTGAAAAGAACAAGATGTGTGATGCGTGCAATCAGCCGAGCTCAAGTAAGTTTTCCCCAAGATACCCATACATGTGATGTTATGATATGAATATGAATATGAGAACTGCATGCTAGATTAGGGCTAAGGATCTAGGAAGGATGCCTTATATGCCTATTGTATGTGTTTGTAGACTTGCATGCTAATACCGATCAGTCAGTAATAGGATAGCCTGTTTAGGTTATGCCTGATTGTATGAGCCTTTGAATTGCATGTATAGATTCCTGATTAGAGGATAGAATGATTTGATTGGAATATGATGTTTAGATTTTCCATTGTCTGAATGATGTTTGATTTGTGCTTTGTGGGACTCTTAGTGATGTGAGTTAGCTACTAAGTGAATATGCTAAGTCACATGGGACATAAGCCGGATAATCACAGAATGATGGACTTGACCCTATTGCATAGCTCTTGTCTGATTCCAATCGTTCTAGTGGTGGGTCTTTTACTCGAAGGATTATCTGATCTCTGTTGCATGTGGCTATATTCATGAGGTAGCTAGTTGACATTAGTGGGAAGTCTTTCAGCAACTGAGGACTGGGTGAGTACGGGAACCTAGGAAAGCCTAGGATATGTTTTAGTGGGTTAGTAGTGAGGCTCAGTGAGACTTGGGTGTACCAGTTTAGGAAGTGACTTGGAGGATCCAGGAGGATTGCTGAGGAAAATATGGATAGGTGTGCAAGGCAGTATTGGAATGTACTACTGAAAGCACAGGATCCATACTCGAATCAGTGAGAGTCTTGGAGAATCTGAGAAGCTTCCGGGAAGAGTTTGTGACCCAGTTCGGGGACAGAGGATGTTCCAGTTGTTGTAGCTTAGCCATTGGCAAGTGAGTTAGTGAGCGTGGCAGGGTGTTAGACCCTGAAGGGTATGATTTCCAAAAAGTTGCAGATGCGAGATCGAGTTGGAGCACCCTGGAAAGAGAGGGTTGTGCCAGGTGCGTATAGTAGAGGGTCTCGGGAAGAGACCCATGACTTCTGTTCATCGGGTGAAAGGCCAGCAGAGCCTGAGTCAGTGCAGCACGTACATGACAGTGCACAAGGGAGTTTGTCGCTCCGAGGGTTTAGGCTACTACAGGGTAGCAGGGTTGGTCATGTCAGCAGAAGGTGATTAGTATTCCTCCAGATGTTGTGGGTATGTCATCTTCTATTGCTACTAGATGGATGTTCGGATACGTATCACGTTGGATTTATGAGTGAGTTTAGATAAGTTAGATCTCGGGTCGGTTTCCTGCTAGTGTTTGGGTTATCAAGGATCATATATGTCATCCTGCATGCCGAAAAGTCCTTGATGAACCCACAGAGGGATGAATATTGGGGAGTGGGTTTTGCGTGTACCGTTATCATTCCGAATCTTTGTCGAGATCTGTGTAGGAGTATTGTTTGGAAGATTCTCTGTCAGGGTTAGAGTGATAGTTTTCTAGTGAAGTCAACATTCAGGGGTTCTATCATTGTTCAGGTATGGTCAGTAATTGTCTATGGATGAACTTTGGAGTTTAGGGCACTACCGTTGCTAGGACAGAGCTGGTGACATGAAAAGGGCAGTGTTAGTCGCGGGTGTTAGATGCACAAGTGGTTGGTCATCGCATGTTCAAGAGAATTGTATTTTCACATGGGTTGTGTTCGGTTAGAGTTCAGTGGTACTGTAAGATTGGAAGTGGGAACGAGGATTCATCAGCCAAAGTGAAGCTTGAGACCTTCAATTGACAACATGGGAGATGGATTGAAGTGTCAGATTGGAAAAGATTTCAAGAGTACTCTTCAAGATTTAAGAGGATGGGCGATCTTAAGGTTTAATTGGTGATTAAACACTAGCATTGGTAGGCACATGTTGTCATCCGTGGGATACTAGAAAGCGAGAAGGATTGGGAATCCTTCAATTCTCGCATGCTGTGAAGGCTTAGTCGAATCTAAGTGGGGGAAAGACTTTTTATAAAGTCCTCCAAATGTGACTTCTGGTTGCACGGGGTGCAATATCTTGGGCACCTTGTCAACCAGAAGGGTATTCTAATCGATCCGGCCAAGATAGAGGTTGTGATGCAGTGGGAGATTCCGAGGTCTCCATTCGAGATTCGGAGTTTCCTGGGTCTAGTGGGTTATTACCGGAGATTATACGAGACTTCTCCGAGATTGCGATTCCTTTAACCCGACTGACCAAAAAGTCGGTGGCCTGAGCAACATGCAGCCTTCGAGGCTCTCAGATAGCGGTTGTACGAGGCACCGAATCTCACCCTGCCAGAGGGTGTAGATGATTTTGTGGTTTGCTGTGACGCTTTAATCACGATCATGGGTGTGGTACCGATGCAGCGGGGTCACGTGATAGTAGGTTTCGGGAACCAAGGTAGAGCTCCAGTTAGGACTCAAGTTCGACGGTGTGTTAGGTCGAGTGTGTGTTCGACCTGGTTGGGAAAGTGTTGTAAGACTATGGGGGTAGCCGTAGCATTCACTAGCAGTTAGATGGTTTGGAAAGTGTTGTAAGACTACGGGGGTAGCCATAACATTCATTAGCGATCAGGTAGTATGAAAAGTGTTGTAAGACTGTGGGGGTAGCCGTAGCATTCACTAGCAATAAGGTAGTATAGAAAGTGTTGTAAGACTACGGGGGTAGCCTTAGCATTCATTAGTAATCAGGTAGTATAGAAAGTGCTGTAAGTCTGCGGGTGTAGCCGTAACATTCACCAGGTTAGTGGATAGTCCTAGAGTGTTGTAGGTCTGTGGGAGTAGCCGTAGCATTCACTGGGTTAGTAGATAGCATGAACGCATTGTTAGGACGTGAAAGGAATAATAGTACCCACCAGTTTGGGTGTAACATTGGGGATATGGAAATCCACAGATTAGATTTCGGAATTACCCATATGGATTAGATCTGGTTGAGCTAGTGATGAGACTGTAGGGACGTCACTATAGTTAGAGATCAGGGAAGCAATTGACTGCTTAAGGTCGTTTGTGATATAAGGCTACCATTAGTTAGGTAGTAATCACTTTTAGCCTTGGATTTGATGATGACAGGATTTGACGCATGGACCCTGATAGTTTTGTTTACTTCTTTTTATAGTTTATTTTAGCATATTTCATTCATAATTTAGATAATTTCCATGCATATTTTCCTTTTTGTTATTTTATGACTATTTCGGGTACTTTCGAATCTTGTGAGCATAATTGCAGGTTTTCGGGTCTAGCGGTGTCACAACTAGAAATTTTGTGTCTTGTAATCACTACACTCAAGTAAAATGTAGAATCGAAAACTTAAAGAGTATGTATGATGCTTACTCTATGACAACAAAATTTCAATCCAATAAACCATACAAGCACTTCAAATAGTCAACAAGTAATTGGAAACCCTAGAAGTTCTTGTGTAGGTCCACTTTGGACTAGGACTTCCTTATTGGGCCCAATGGGCCAATAAGCTTCCAATTTGACTATCTTGGGCTTAGAACCTTTAAATAGGCTCTAATTGAACCCACTTTCATTTATTTCAACCTTTTGGGCCATATTGGGCCTAGAATGAAATAAATCAATTATATGAACTATTATGGACCATAATTAACCTAATCTAGCCTAATAAGGCATAAAAATCACACTTATATTTTATAGGACCAACAATCATTCAACCTAACTCTTATATGGGCTTAGGGGCAATAAAGCCCAAAAATCTCTTCTTCCTTTCCAAATCTCGGCCCAAGCCCAAACCCAAGGAAGTGAAGAGTTGACTTAGGCCTTTCCACCTCATTTATACATCACATGCCTCCATGCATGGACCAACATACATCTAGGATTGTCATCTCAACTCTCTCTCTCTTCTTCTTCTTGGTTCTCGGCCGAGAGCTCCCACACACACAAACTTCAACCACTTTTTGTTTATCAAACTCTCTCAAGGAACACCCTTACCCCTCTTCACCAAATTTTCGAGACTTAAGGGAATTTCAAATAGATTTTCCATAAGAATCATCATCTAAGGTAAGTTTATACTTAAATCTATGATCTAGGTTCCTTGATTTATCAAACATCTCTTCTTAACTCATAAGAAATTATAATCTTGCACCTTAGAAGCTCCTAAACTCTAGATCTTCCAAGGAAAGGTTGCTAAGGCCGAAAATCACCTCATTTCTATCCATCTCTTCTCCAAAACCGAAACCACACCCAAAGGTGAGCTTCATACCCCATATTTTTCGGTTTTTATAAGTTTTGTGGGGGGGGGGGGGATACAAGCAAATGTGTTGATCTATGAGTATATGTATGCTTTGTATGATTTCTATGTTTATTTACATGTTCTTATGTGATTATGGTGTTGAATCAAGGTTCTAAATGGCGTGAGGCGTGGCGTGGCGGCAAGGTCAAGCCTCAAGCTTAACGAGCCATGGCGAGCCATGGCGTTTTTCAAGGCGTGATGTAAGGCGGCGATTTTGTATTAATTTAAAATTATATTACCACATAAATATAAATTTTTATTAAATATAACTACTTTTTATAAGTGTTAGATCAATAACTAGTAACAAAAAATTAACGAAAACCACAATACCTGTATCTCCGATTAGAAAAGACATAACAAAGAGCAAAAAACCATGTCTCAAACAAAAAAACACGCTCCATAACACGCCATAACGCGCCATGGCGCGCCATATCACGCCTTGCCATGCGCCACGCCTAACAGCAACGTTATGAGGCTTTTCGTAACGGCGGAGCCACGCCTCACGCCATGGCGCGCCTTGGCGTGCGCCATGGCGCGCCTTTTAGAACACTGTGTTGAATCTAGTCAAAAAGTCCTTAAAACCGAGATTTGCATTAGGATGTATGAAACAAGTATAAAACATATTATTACACACAAATCATTTTTAGAAAAATAACCAAGTTGGTTAATATGAACTCCTTGGGCTAAAAATCCCATTGTTGGACTCAAAATGTTAAAAATATAAGGTTAAAGGGCCCAAAATGACAAAATACAAATTCTGATGGAGGAAATGAGTCAAAACAGTTTTAACAATGTATTTTTCTGGAAATATTCTCTTTGAAGGATTAAATGTGAAATTTTTAAGCATAATGGGCCAAAAATGAACTTTTCGGCCCAATAAAGTCCAAATTGCGAGATTTTCAAATTAGAGGGGCTGAAACTGTATTTTTCTGTAAAACAGGGGACTACTAGTGCTCCAAGTCCATTTCAAGGGTTAAAAATGCTTTTCATATTTAAAAGCGACCAAAGATGCAAAAAGTTTCTATTTTGGGCCAAAAGTGTAAAAATTGCGAAAATAAGGGTTTCAGCTGAGAAAGATTTCATTTGAGGGACTAAAACTGTTTTTCAAATAACTTTGAGCTGAAAAATACCTTTTCTACAAGTTTTGATACTAAAGTGTCAAGAAAAATGGTTTAAGGACTAAAATAGAAATTCTTTTATACAAAGGGTCAAAAGTGTAAATTTATCCAAAAGAAAGGGGCTGCAAAATTGTAAAATTCTAATGTTTTAAACAAGAAATCCGACATGATGAAATAGTAGTACCTCGACTATCGGCGATATATAATACACCTTCAACACCAAAAATCGTTATCAAACGAATTGATTCGGTCTCGAATCAATAATGAATCCGAAATTACTAACACGACGATACTTCAACACACACGCGGAAATTTCGGGAAGTCAATACACACGTGGGAATACACCAGACGTCGATACAACGTCTTTGGGCCCGAAAGTTTCAAATCGTGCTTGTTGGGCCTAGCTAGCCCAATGACATGATCTTTAGGCCCGAAGGAAACTCGCTTACATGTAGTTGGGTCTTATATGACCTAATTCCGTGTAAAAGGACTTTTACAGGCTTTGTGCTGTTGGACCCCAAGGGTCCTCTGGTGCTGCTAGTAAAGTCGAGAATTCACCAAATGCGAGTCGGGCTAAGGGCCCTTCGCATTCACGATAGCCTTGAACGACTTATGGAAAATATCGGGGGCTTCGCACCCTCTTTTCCTCCTCGGTTGTGGGGCTATGAGAAGTTCGGGTGATTGGATTAAGTGAATAGTGCGAACGACGCCTAAGGGATCGTTTGTATAGTTGTAAACTAGTCATTTTCATTAATGTGTGTTTATAACAATTCACAATCCATAATTAATCCAACGTCACCGGGACTCAACGAATACACCCGTCGCAACGAAATAACAAAATATAAAACATTTGATGCAAAGTACTAGGAAAACATCGGGTTTTCCTAGGGTTTTCAATTAATACACCTACGAGTTACATACCGAGTTTTACAAATTGTACTTTTACATCTATAGAAACAAAAAAGCATACTTATGGATCTTCACCCTTTTTATACTATGCTCTTTTCAGAAAATATCGGATTTTCTGGTGATTTTCAAAACAATACAAACCACTATATTTCAAACATTACTTATGAACTCACCAACATTTCATATGTTGATGTTTTTTCAAAATACTTGTATTCTCAGGTAACAGGTAAATCGAAAAAGGAAAAATGTTCTCAGTAACGTCTTGTTCTTGTTTTAATTAATATCAAACAATTTACTTTTGGGCATGTAATATTATGGATCAATGTACTGAATGTAAACGCTATCAGTTGTAATATTTCAATGCTTGGTAATGTATGATGTTATGTTTCATGTATATTCATTGTGATGGTATTCAGTTGAGTCACAATAGCCCTCGGACGTTTCCGCCGTCTGGTTCGGGGGTGTGACAGGTTGATATCAGAGCTCTGTTTATAGTGTACTAGCATATCTAACCGTACATTGATATGCAACTATAAACCAAAAGAGGGACTAACACAACTCTAAACAAAACAAGTAAAATACAACAATAAAACACCTTTGCTTGCATTAGGAATAAGGAACATAACGCCAAACCAAACAAGATAATGCTAGTATCTCGGTTAAATCAGGACTGTTCTTAGTGGTACCAAGGAGTGGATGTAGCCTGATCAACTACATTCTCTCCAAAGTATAACTAACACACATTCTGATGAGATCGTGATAGCTAGGGAACCTAAAACTATACCCCTTTATCACCCAAAAGAGAACGCCTGCTTAGTCTGTACAATAGTTGTAGCATCCTAGGAATAATGTTAGCATATTTACATACTCACGCAGATAGCATGGCTGGTTTTCATCACCCCGGAGACCTTTATTTCCCTAATCCGGGGAATAACGGATGATTAGAGGAAGAGCCTGAGGAAGAGCTTGAGGAAGACCCCGAAGAGGAATCTGACGGGGAACCGGAGGCAGGAGTCGAGGGCGAGCCTGCCGAACTAGAAGAAGACGAAGGGAACTTCGAGGAGGAACCCGATGACAGTGAAGGGGGTGATTCGGACGCGGAGTTTGAAGTCATCAACCCCCTTACCCGATCAGGGTGCCTGCTTACCGTGTGGGCCCCACTGGTCCTACCCCTCCCTGGGGTATTGATCTTTGGAGATGGAGCAGACAGCAGGGACAGCGACCCCCGTTCGGCATGTCGCGCAAGTTCTTTGACCTGAGGGACGGAGGACCGGCCGACCGAGCCCTACCGGTCATGGTGAGATGATTACGGAACATTGGCGATCTTGCTCAGGGCACTGCTGATCAGGTACGCCAGTTGTGGACTAGGGTCGAGCGTGCGGAACAGGAGACACGTGACGTCCTTCGGGAGTTCCACATGGGGCAGGTAAGGTGGGAGTCTCGACTCCAGGACGCAGAACGACTGGTGGCTCGTCTTCAGGGAGCATCCACATCCTCGGCACCACCTCCGGACGCAGCTCATCGCAGTTAGGGATAGACTTATCTTAGTAGGTCATTAGGAACTATGCTATGTACCCCGACTCTATGTTTAAGTGACTACACTACTCATAGAGCCGTTATGCTATCGAACTAGTGTCACTCATGTATGCTCTTACGAGCAAATTTTTCATGTATCAAATGCGGATAATATTAGTAAACTTTTACGTGCTTTGTTATGATATTACAAATTGCTATGTGTTGAGAATCTATGATTGTATGTGAAATGATAGGAGTGTTTAAGTTCGTACCTTGCACCTAGTCAGTAGGGTCACAACCTCCCAGAAACCCCAAACACTCAACATCTTTCCGTTTCATGACAGAAAGATGCCTTGCCGACCTACTCGTGGAAACCCTGGACCAACCCCACCCGAAGTTGACTCCACTGCATTCCAGGAGGCCGTGTCTGTTGCGGTCACCGCAGCTATGGCACAAATTCACCAAGGGAACAACGGAGGAGGCAACGGGAAAGGGGCCGGGAGTTCGAACAACGGGATGAATCAAGGACCCACAAAAACATGTACCTACAAAGACTTCACAAACGCCAAACCACGAACTTTTAACGGCACTGGAGGAGTGATCACTCTGAAGCGATGGATCGAGAAGGTGGAATTGGTATTCGAGATATGCGATTGTCCTGAGGAGATGAAAGTGAAGTTCGCAGCCTGCACTTTTGTTGATCAAGCGCTCACTTGGTGGAACGGACACGTGGAATCCATGACACTCCCTGTAGCCAACTCCATGCCGTGGTCGGAAATGAAAGAAATGTTGATGGCTGAATACTGCCCACGAGGTGAGATTCAGAAAATGGAGCAAGAACTGTGGAACCTCACTGTGCAGAATGCGAATATCGATGCCTACATATTGAGATTTAGTGAACTATCTCTGTTGTGCCCGGGTATGATCACCTCGGAAGGAAAGAAGATTGAGCGATTCATCTAGGGACTAACATCACCAATCCAAGGAAATGTGATAGCTGCAAACCCCGAAACATATGACAGGGCAAAAAGATTGGCGAAGAATCTGTATGATTATAACAACAAAAAGGGTGAGAAGCCAGCGGAGACTGAGGGCAAGAAGGAAGGTGATGGCAAGAAAGGGAAGAACAACAAGAGGAAGGGGCATCAGGGCCCCGAGACCTCTAAGAAGTAGCAGACAGTGGCAGTTAATGCTGCCACCGCACCGGTTCCAGCCACACCACATGCCTCAGCTGATGGGTTTTAGGCATAAGAAGAATCCTATGTGCTCATACAAACCCTAATGCTTGGATCTAGGTTTCTCTATTGTACATGCTTTGAATCCAAGACTAACAAACTTAGATCTAACATATTATAAATTGAATTAGGGTTTAGATAATTACCTTTGATTGTTATATAGCAATAACAATTAAATCCTTGCTTGAATTGGCTTCAAAAGCTTAGTGCCTCAAGTGCTGCACCTCTAATGGAGTCACAAACACCATATACAACTTGGATGAAGAGGAGAAGAGAGGGGAGGCACCAAAAACGGCTGGAAACCCTAATGGAAGACTTGTCCACGTTTTTGGGGCATAGGGGCCCTTTTTATACATGTAGGCTATTAGGGTTTACAACTAGGAAACCCTAATCTGACTGCTTAGGCCCTAAGCAGCCCATGGACTCCTTAAACATATCCCTTGGACGATTTCTAATGGGCTTCCCATAGAATTCGTCCAACCTATATATTATTAGGTGATCCATAGCCCAATTATAATTATCTTATAATTACAACTTCAGTCCCTTAAGTTTAACTAATCTCTTTTAGCCACAAAATTAATTATCAATTAATTCTTGACTAATATTAATTAAACAATATGATTTCTCCTTTAATATATTATTCTCATAATATATTAATAAATCATATTTAAACCTTTCTCTCCTTAAATCATCCTACATATTGCTATGGTGAAGGCAACCCAAAAGGACCATGCTCATAATCGGGTCAAGTAGATACCAAAATAGTTATGGACTTAGACACTAATCCAACATTCTCCCACTTGGATAAGTCTAATAACTATTTTCCGTATGACTTCAGAACCTGATCAGCAATCGTAGCTTTCAAAAGCCGCTGTCAACTCTGATCTTATCAGATAGCATGTCCTCTAGATAAGGGATCATATATTCCTCCATTCTCAAGATATCGTATAGACATAAGACATGAATTTCAATCATTCTCTCTATACTATTTCTCGACTTCCGATTTATGACGACTGACAACAGACTACAGTTGAACACATCAACTTAGTCCCGGCTTGGCCAAGCGCTTAGGTGTCATCACTAAATCATCGAGAGGCCCACAGATATCGCTTTTATCCCACTTTGAGTAAAAGGAATGGATAAACTTCGACTCATATGCTCGCTTGTATTCACTCATCGAATCACACACAACAATAAGTTTTATAACACCAAGTTACTGGTGCGTTTACTTATTATCAATGTGCAACCGACCAACAAATAACAACTCACACGTCTCGGTTTCAAGAATATACAATATTATCGTCTCACTAATCACTCGTGATAAAACAATTAAGTGATCCAAGTGAGCATGGGTTTAATCCAATACTCTAATCTTATCAAAGCACTCATGAACTCTGCAGCAAACTTATGCCATGTCTAAACACTTCAGACAATCTACAGACAGATTCATGACAGTCTTTATTCATACCTACTCCCAACGTATGACCGACTGTGGATGTTTGAATAACCTAGTTATTTTGGAAGTCAAAACATGCAAATTGAAACATAACAATAATACTTAATCCTATATGGCCTCAAACTTGTGAGAGTAAATAAAACACTTCTATTTAACCACCATATTGATTACTCATTATTATCGTTTACTGTTTCATAAAATCAACTTATTACTTAAATTACCACAATAGCTGTCCCATGCACACTATGTTTCCTATGGTCTTTACTTTGTGAAATAGATTAATTGAAAAACCTTTTCAATGATGCTCATTTCACAATTCCCAATCCTTATCATTAGTGTAAGAACACAAGGTTCTTGCCACTACTAGAATATGCTAGATTCTAACATTTTACGCAACGATGCTTTCGTAAAGTCATAGCACAAAAGTCACCAAGACTTGGCTAATGAAATTACAAAGTACTTACTTAGAATTTGTTACAAGACAATTCTATAGACATGAAGTCTCACATTCAAAATACATTACTTTGAACATCCTTCTTGCATAAAAGTTTCTAATCTAGACATAGATTCTTAATGTGCAACTCCCAATATGGAAACATTTCCACATTTGCCATATGACAACTCATTCTTAATAGAATCTTATCTATTCATAATAATGTTGATATGGTCCATTCAATACCATACTTCCAACTACTCACAAGCGACCAATCCTCAGTGAACTTTGGATCGTTCTTTGATAGTTGTTTAATTATTTTAGTCAAAACCAATTCTAGTCCTTTTTCCTTCTTAATGCACTAGACATTTGGAAAATTTTAGAATGGTAAAATATTATAGCATTTGCAATCGATCCTATACCCGAAGCGTATGGGACACGATGCATAATGTCTTACATAAAGATATGATACTTTACCAATCTTTTGCCATAATATTCTATGTGTCATGTTCTCACAATTCGAACTATGAAGAGGGATGCCGTAATCATAATCGAATTTTAAGAACACACAATGTATCCTTTGACTGAAAATATTAAAATTTCTCAATCTAAGCTTTAGATTTTGAAACGAAGTATAATATTCTCTCCCTTAATTATATTAAAACAACTTTTCAACCCATGCAACTTTGCAAATTGAATCTTTGTTTTTCTATAATTAATATTGCTAACTTGCAATACTCGCCATAATAATCATACAAGCATAACACTTATGCTCCCACTATCATGATGATTATTATCATATAAGCATAACACTTATGCTCCCACTAGCTTTGACATGTATTCAGAAAACAAATGAACTTCCAGAAAACAATGCCTATTGAATTTCTGAAATTCATATTTCTAATACCAGATGCTTCGATAAGCCTTTATCTAAGCTTCTTAAACTTATACACCTTTGTCTTAGATAGCTCATATGTGTGTTTAAACAATTCAGAACTTATGTTACTAAGTTCCAAATGTTGAAACTAATTGCCAAATCTCATAATTCGAACTATGGAAAGGGATGCCGTAACCATAATCGAATTTTGAGAATACAATTTTCACAATCGCTATCTTCTTAAAATCCCTTTTAGTGAAATCATTTCCTCACAATCATTTTCATGAAGGAGGGAATCTTATGACACTTAGATTTTATGGTGTATGAGTTCCTATCCATGTGAATTTGTCAAAACCAAGGTTTGCGACAAATCCAAACTCATATGGACTGAATTTTCTTAATCTTGATTTCTTGCCTTATGGTAACACGAGTGCCCACCATGTCTTCCAAGTAGTTTAGTAACTTGTCCTTACATATCAATGTACTTTCCATCGACTAAGGCTCTAGTATGCATTCAAATGAGAACTCATAGAACTCACATACACAATTAACTCAATTTGAATGGCATAGAAACAAAATAATGTCAGCACGATAGGTTGCAAACCTCAAGTCGTGTGCTAGTGATGATCGATAAGGTATATTCTTGATTTGTTCTTGAAACCTTTCAAGACCATTAAGACTCCCACTGACTCCTTGACATATAAGATTCTCTTGTCAAGAAACATTTCTTGACAAAGCAAATATTCAAGAGTTAGTGTAGTTCTTATCAAGACAAAACACTTCATAAATTGGTCCTAGTTGGCCTTTGTCTTATTCAAGACATCACAACTTACCAATTTCTAATGTGCAAGAATAAGAAAACTTTTCCAAATTCCACATTTGATGAGTGTTATAAACCTACTTAAGACTTGTCACTCAATGTCACAATCTTGGAGTATGACTCTAAGACTTGATATTGGAACGAAGTATGATTGACTCTTTGATTTAACCATTTCTACAATTCTTGATTCCTCTTCTTAGACATGCAAATGCACTAAGACTCACTTAGAGGATCAATTGAGATATGGTTCTTAATCATTAAGACTTCATCATAAAACACAATAAAAGGTACTCTCCCTTCTTCTTAGAATGGAGAAACTTTTATCTTCCTGCCTTCTTGATTCTTCTTATTCGTTCTGCTATTGATTGAAACTATTTCAGTTAACTCAGAATTATACTCAATCTTATAAGTATAATCATATTTACTAAACTTTAGTAAATCATGACGAATATCTTTGTCACTCTTGTGGTGGACTTGATCAACGCACAACCTAGTGTACTTGATCTCCTAGTCCTTCAATTGACACTTTGTCAAAGAATTAGTCTAAGTTCCCAAATGTGAAAGTTTTTCATTCATCATACAATACACATTGCATGATTCCAAGTTTCTATCCAATTGAAACTTGGGCGATGAGAAACTCTCCTATTTGGTAAACTTTTGACATTTCCACAAATAACATAATTAAGAATCAAATCCATTATTGCTAATAATAGAAACATTCAAACATCAATTTTTTTATGCATGCCATTGCAAGGATAAATAAATAAGATAAAATCAAAATTCATTTTATTGCGGAAAAAAATTTGTCCTTACAATGCAATTCAATTGAAAAAACTATGTTATTACATATTTCTTAACAATCTATTCTAATTCCAAGTAGTAGCTCAAGAATCCAATCTTCAAGTAATGCGATCGAAATCCATTTCTTCACGATTAGATCCAGCTCACTTCTTCCCTTAAGCTTCCTCTCTTTTCTTCGATCCTACAAAACATCAAAATGCAATCTTATCACATCATGTATTAAGAATCTAGAATAGGAACTTAAAAAGAGTTAGATAATGGATTTTACCTGAAGTAGAGCCATACATCTTGACTCTCCCATCTCTTAGATCTTTCAGGTAGTTAGGGCAGCTTCGTCTCCAATGCCCCTTCTCTTGGCAATAAAAGCAAATGGACTCCTTTGGCACAACACATCGGACAATCACAGACTTAGTTCTTTCTGGACTTCCAATGTTGCCAGTGTCCATTGAAGTTTGGGAGTTTGATTCACTAGACAAATTTGACCAGCACGCCAAATCATCGCTGATTTAGCAGCTATAAGCAAATAGGTGAGATCAATTAGGGTCACGTCGTGGTCCATCATATAGTACTCTCTAACGAACTCACTATATGATTCAGGAAGTGACTGAAGAACCCAGTTAACAGCCAACTCGCTTGAAATCTCGACACCCAACATGCTTAACCTATCAATGTGTGACTACATCTCTAAGACGTGTGCACACACAGGTTTCCCATCTTCGTGTTTATTCGCCAAAAGGGCTTGAGTGAGCCTGAACTTTCCAAGCCTTTGAACTTGTGGCTCAGGGAGAACAATTGGAGGAGGTGGAGGAAGTGAAGCATGACTCTCATTTCCTTGATCGTATCTCGGAACGTCATCTTCATTTGGAAAGCTTGTTCCAAAGGATTTGGGAAGACCATTGTAAGATGTAGACATCTACAAAATGGAAGAAAATTCAAATTAGGTTGATTAGAATTCTTGATGCAACACCCAAATGAAACATCAAGGTAGGATCCAACACAATACTCTACAACCTAGAAAAGGGATGCCGTAATCTAGTTGCAGAATATTTGAAGGTAGGTAAATGACGATTTACCAATTTCCACCATGAAAAACGAAAAGGAAGTTTAAGTTTTAAATGAATTGAAACTCCTAGATCTATTGAGATTCATTGAACTTTTCAATGGCATGTTTAATCTCGATTATGCCCTACTATTTGTGACTAGGATGCCGAGGATCACAAACAAGGTGTGAATAACCATACGAATCACGTGGTGCACCCAATGCTACAATCACTTAATCAATGTGCCGGTTAGCCACACACGCTCCATTGATCTATGATAAGCATCGAGCCACCCTTCGCCACCAATGTCATCCCCAAATTAGTGTGCCGGTTAACCACACACGCTCCACTAACGTTTGACAAGGGTACGAAGTGTAATTCCATGGGTTAGCATACAATTTCACATTTTGCTTAAAGTAACTATGATTTGGGAATTTGAAAAAGCATTTAGTTACTTTGTACTTCATTATACTTATAATGGAAGGTTTCTGTCCTATCCTACCCGTTCGGCTAACGACCCTCCACTAGTCAAGAGTGCGGTGGGTAAGAGTGGTACCCATTCAATCGCCATTTTATAGGCAATTTCCTTAAACACCCCTTATAGACTAGCTTCGTGAATGAGGCCTACTAATGGTAAGACTGACTGTTTACTCATACATATATAATATTATACTTTTAATGTTATATATAGTATAGGGTGTATTTTACACTTTTAAAATACTAGGTGGTTTAACTTAGTAAATTATACTTTTAATTTAATTAAATGTAAACCAAAACTTTATGGGTTTATTAAATCACCTTTAATTATACACTTTAATTAATTAATAAAACCATAAGGGTGTGATTTGAACTTTTCAAATTACTAGGGTTTTAGAATTTAACATTTCAAAATTAAACTTTTGATCAACTTTTAAATTCCAAAAAACTTGAGGGCAAGTTTTGAATCATTTCAAAACATTAGGGATCAAACAACAAATAATTCAAATTAAACAATTAATTTCATAATTATCTATATTTGACCTAATCTTATTTTAGTCACTAGATAATTACCAAATAATTTGAAATAATCCATATTTATCATATAAACAAACTATTATTTAAAAGATTTGAAATTATCTATTGTTTTGGCAAGGATAATCACTAATTTAAGATAAAAATCGGATTTTAACTTCAAAAAATGAATTAGGTATCAAATCCAAGTCAAAACAGCAGCAAAAACCCGGAATTCCCTCTGTCTGACCCCTGGACTCGCCGAGTCAGGGACTGGACTCGCTGAGTCAGGGACAGACTCGCCGAGTTCATCCACTGACTCGCCGAGTCAGGTCGGGCAGAGGCCAAAAATAGATTTTTCAGTAAATAAAACAGTTAAGCATCACATACAACTGAAACCAATCAAGACTCTGATACCACTGATGGGTTTTAGGCATAAGAAGAATCCTATGTGCTCATACAAACCCTAATGCTTGGATCTAGGTTTCTCTATTGTACATGCTTTGAATCCAAGACTAACAAACTTAGATCTAACATATTATAAACTGAATTAGGGTTTAGATAATTACCTTTGATTGTTATATAGCAATAACAATTAAATCCTTGCTTGAATTGGCTTCAAAAGCTTAGTGCCTCAAGTGCTGCACCTCTAATGGAGTCACAAACACCATATACAACTTGGATGAAGAGGAGAAGAGAGGGGAGGCACCAAAAATGGCTGGAAACCCTAATGGAAGACTTGTCCACGGTTTTGGGGCATAGGGGCCCTTTTTATACTTGTAGGCTATTAGGGTTTACAACTAGGAAACCCTAATCTGACTGCTTAGGCCCTAAGCAGCCCATGGACTCCTTAAACATATCCCTTGGACGATTTCTAATGGGCTTCCCATAGAATTCGTCCAACCTATATATTATTAGGTGATCCATAGCCCAATTATAATTATCTTATAATTACAACTTCAGTCCCCTAAGTTTAACTAATCTCTTTTAGCCACAAAATTAATTATCAATTAATTCTTGACTAATATTAATTAAACAATATGATTTCTCCTTTAATATATTATTCTCATAATATATTAATAAATCATATTTAAACCTTTCTCTCCTTAAATCATCCTACATATTGCTATGGTGAAGGCAACCCAAAAGGACCATGCTCATAATCGGGTCAAGTAGATACCAAAATAGTTATGGACTTAGACACTAATCCAACATCAGCTGCTTCAAATTCTCCTAGACCTTATTCCGGTAATCTTCCCAAGTGCAACAAGTGCTGTTTCCATCACAATGGAGAATGCAAGGAGTTGCAGTGCACCAGTTGTAATCGAAGGGGACACACGGCAAGGTACTACAGGACCTACCCTCCCCAGAACCAACAACAAGGAAACAGCAACAACAACAACAATCGCAACAAGAACAACATCACCACCGGCAACAACAATGCAGGACCTAGCCACACCTGCTATGGGTGTGGGAGGACTGGGCACTTCCGCCGAGATTTCCCTAACAACAACAATCTCGAAAATGGAGGAACAGGAAGGATGCTGACCATGGGACAGGGAGAGGCGATTCAGGACTCCGCTGTTGTTACCGGTACGTTTCCCCTAAACCACACTTATGCATGCATCCTATTTGACACCTGAGTGGAGCGAAGTTTCATAAGCAATAAGTTTAAGCATTTATTAAAACAACAACCCCAGAAGCTCAATGAAACCTTTACGGTGGAAATGGCCAATGGGAAAACCGAATCCACCGGGGAAATCTACATCGGATGTACCCTAACCCTAAACCAACACGTCTTTCGAATAGACTTAATGCCTGTGTCCATTAGGAGTTTCGATGTGATTATTGGCATGGAATGGTTAAGCCCCCACCATGCTGAAATTATGTGTCACGAGAAGGCCGTTCGCCTTCACCTTCCCAATCACAAAACCCTAGTAATTTACGGAGACAAACCTAGCATGAACCTTCGCCTTATCTCGTGCATCCAGGCACGGAAACATCAACGAAAGAACAATTTGGCGTTCCTGGCTCACATAGTGGATAAAACCAAGGAAGAGGTTAACGTTCAAGACATTCCCATAGCATGTGAGTTCCCAGATGTGTTTCCTGAAGATCTTCCAGGAGTACCCCCAGAGAGACAAGTGGAGTTCCGAATTGACCTCGTTCCAGAAGCAATTCCTCTCGCTAAGTCACTCTATCGGCTAGCTCCTGCTGAAATGCAGGAATTGTCCAGCCAACTCAGTGAACTCTTGGACAAGGGATTCATCCGCCCTAATTACTCGCCATGGGGAGCTCCAATCCTCTTTGTCAAAAAGAAGGACAGATCTTTTAGAATGTGCATCAATTACAGAGAGTTAAATAAACTCACTGTTAAAAATCGCTACCCACTCCCACGAATCGATGATCTATTTGACCAGCTCCAAGGAGCCAGTTATTTTTCTAAGATAGATCTACGGTCCGGATACCACCAACTCAAAGTCCGGGAGGAGTATTTTCCAAAAACCGCTTTCCGAACTCGTTACATACATTATGAATTTGTCGTAATGCCCTTTAATCTAACAAATGCCCCTTCCGCATTTATGGATCTGATGAACCGGATCTGTCGACCATTCCTCAACAACTTTGTCATTGTCTTCATCGACGACATCCTCGTCTATTCCCGAAGCAAAGAAGAGCATGGCCAACATCTCTGACAAATCCTAGAAACTCTGCGATCGGAAAAGCTATACGCAAAACTCTCCAAGTGTGAGTTCTGGCTCTGGAGTGTGAACTTCCTAGGTCATGTAGTTAGCCAAGATGGAATTCATGTGGATCCCTCTAAGGTCAAAGCTGTTGAAGGATGGGCAATCCCGACAACACCCACGGAACTCCGTCAATTCTTGGGTCTAGCAGGCTACTATAGGAGATTCATTCAAAACTTCTCTAAGATCGCCAAGCCACTTACCTCGCTTACACAAAAGGGCATACCATTCAAATGGACGGACAAACAAGAAGTCCCATTCCGAACCCTGAAACAGGCTCTCTGTAGTGCCCCGGTACTATCACTACCGGAGGGAACGGAAGACTTCGTGGTCTACTGTGACGCGTCAAATCAGGGCTTAGGTTGCGTTCTCATGCAGCGTGGAAGGGTGATAGCTTACGCATCCCGCCAACTAAAGACGCACGAAGTGAATTATACGACCCATGACCTAGAATTGGGAGCCGTGGTCTTTGCCCTAAAAATTTGGAGGCATTACCTTTACGGTACGGAGTGCACCATCTTCACGGACCACAAGAGTCTCCAACATATCTTGAACCAGAAAGAGTTGAACATGAGGCAACGAAGA
Source organism: Lactuca sativa (assembly GCF_002870075.4). Taxonomy (NCBI): domain Eukaryota; kingdom Viridiplantae; phylum Streptophyta; class Magnoliopsida; order Asterales; family Asteraceae; genus Lactuca; species Lactuca sativa. The sequence continues at coordinate 245,026,936 of NC_056625.2, forward strand.
TGGGTTGAATTACAAAACGATTACGAGTGTGAGATCAAGTACCACCCAGGCAAGGCCAACGTGGTAGCTGACGCATTAAGTCGGAAGGAGTACTCTAATCGTCGTACGAAAACTCTCTCAATAACCATTCAATCTCACCGAGCCACTCGAATTGCAGTAGCTCAATCAGAGGCCATGAAGACGGAAAATAGAGCAAGCGAAGCATTGCGCGGAATGGAGAAGAACCTAGAGGCAAAGGAGAATGGAGTATACTATTTCATTAACCGTATTTGGGTCCCTAAACTCGGAGGATTTAGGGAGGTAGTTATGAAGGAAGCCCACAAGACGCGATACTCCATTCATCCCGGCTCAGACAAGATGTATTTGGATATTAAACAACACTATTGGTGGCCTAACATGAAGGCGGAAATTGCCACATATGTTAGTAAGTGCCTTACGTGTGCCAAGGTAAAGGTGGAGTACCAGAAGCCCTCAAGGTTATTATAGCAACCGGTAATCCCTGAGTGGAAATGGGAGGGGATTTCTATAGATTTCATGACCAAGCTACCCAAGACGTCGGATGGACTAGACACCATATGGGTAATAGTCGACCGACTGACGAAATCTGCCCATTTCCTGCCAATAAAGGAATCCTACAAGATGGAGAGATTGACACGTTTATACATTCAAGAAATCGTGAGACTCCATGGAGTACCAGTGTCTATTATCTCGGATAGGGACAGTAGGTTCACTTCACGTTTTTGGCAATCACTCCAGAAAGCACTGGGAACTCATCTCGACATGAGCACCGCCTATCATCTACAAACGGATGGTCAAAGTGAACGAACCATCCAAACGCTCGAAGACATGCTCCGCGCATGTGTGATCGACTTTGGGAAGTCTTGGGATACCCACTTACCCTTAGTCGAATTCTCGTATAACAACAGTTACCATTCGAGTATCAAGGTCGCTCCTTTCGAAGCACTATACGGGCGTAAGTGTAGGTCACCGTTATGTTGGGCTGAGGTGGGTGATACCCAACTAGCAAAAGCACATACGTCGGACAAGGCGCTAACGGGACCGGAGATCATTCGTGAAACCACGGAAAAGATCATTCAAATCAGAGCTCGATTACAAGCATCGTGCGACCGACAAAAGAGCTACGCCGATAAACGGCGAAAGCCCTTAGAATTTCAGGTCGGGGATCGAGTACTGTTGAAAGTCTCACCTTGGAAAGGAGTTATTCGTTTCGGAAAACGGGGAAAACTGAACCCACGATACATTGGACCTTTCGAGACCGTCGCCCGAATAGGTCCAGTGGCGTATAAACTGCAACTACCCGCAGAGCTAAATAGTCTACACCCCGTGTTCCATGTCTCTAATCTAAAGAAGTGTCTATCGGATGAAACACTCGTCATTCCCCTTGACGAGATCGAAATCAACGAGAATCTCCTGTTTGTTGAAGAACCGGTTGAAATCATGGACAGGGAGGTGAAGCGTACTAAGCAAAGTCGCATCCCGATCGTGAAAGTACGGTGGAACGTGAAGCATGGGCCAGAATTCACGTGGGAACGCGAAGACCAAATGAAGCAAAAGTACCCTCACCTATTCTAGCATTCTCAAATCTAGCTTTCAAACAGAATTTGGGGACGAAATTCCCTCTAACGGGGGGATGATGTCACAACTAGAAATATTGTGTCTTGTAATCACTACACTCAAGTAAAATGTAGAATCAAAAACTTAAAGAGCATGTATGATGCTTACTCTATGACAACAACATTTCAATCCAATACACCATACAAGCACTTCAAATAGTCAACAAGTAATTGGAAACCCTAGAAGTTCTTATGTAGGTCCACTTTGGACTAGGACTTCCTTATTGGGCCCAATGGGCCAATAAGCTTCCAATTTGACTATCTTGGGCTTAGAACCTTTAAATAGGCTCTAATTGAACCCACTTTCATTTATTTCAACCTTTTGGGCCATATTGGGCCTAGAATGAAATAAATCAATTATATGAACTATTATGGACCATAATTAACCTAATCTAGCCTAATAAGGCATAAAAATCACACTTATATTTTATAGGACCAACAATCATTCAACCTAACTCTTATATGGGCTTAGGGGCAATAAAGCCCAAAAATCTCTTCTTCCTTTCCAAATCTCGGCCCAAGCCCAAACCCAAGGAAGTGAAGAGTTGACTTAGACCTTGCCACCTCATTTATACATCACATGCCTCCATGCATGGACCAACATACATCTAGGATTGTCATCTCAACTCTCTCTCTCTCTCTCTCTCTCTCTCTCTCTCTCTCTCTTCTTCTTCTTGGTTCTCGGCCGAGAGCTCCCACACACACAAACTTCAACCACTTTTTGTTTATCAAACTCTCTCAAGGAACACCCTTACCCCTCTTCACCAAATTTTCGAGACTTAAGGGCATTTCAAAGAGATTTTCCACAAGAATCATCATCTAAGGTAAGTTTATACTTAAATCTATGATCTAGGTTCCTTGATTTATCAAAAATCTCTTCTTAACTCATAAGAAATTATAATCTTGCACCTTAGAAGCTCCTAAACTCGAGATCTTCCAAGGAAAGGTTGCTAAGGCCGAAAATCACCTCATTTCTATCCATCTCTTCTCCAAAACCGAAACCACACCCAAAGGTGAGCTTCATACCCCCTATTTTTTGGTTTTTATAAGTTTTGTGGGGGGGGGGGGGGATACAAGAAAATGTGTAGATCTATGAGTATATGTATGCTTTGTATGATTTCTATGTTTATTTACATGTTCTTATGTGATTATGGTGTTGAATCTAGTCAAAAAGTCCTTAAAACCAAGATTTGCATTAGGATGTATGAAACAAGTATAAAACATATTATTACACACAAATCATTTCTAGAAAAATAACCAAGTTGGTTAATATGAACTCCTTGGGCTAAAAATCCCATTTTTGGACTCAAAATGTTAAAAATATAAGGTTAAAGGGCCCAAAATGACAAAATACAAATTCTGATGGAGGAAATGAGTCAAAACAGTTTTAACAATGTATTTTTCTGGAAATATTCTCTTTGAAGGATTAAATGTGAAAATTTTAAGCATAATGGGCCAAAAATGAACTTTTCGGCCCAATAAAGCCCAAATTGCGAGATTTTCAAATTAGAGGGGCTGAAACTGTATTTTTCTGTAAAACAGGGGACTACTAGTGCTCCAAGTCCATTTCAAGGGTTAAAAATGCTTTTCATATTTAAAAGGGACAAAAGATGCAAAAATTTTCTATTTTGGGCCAAAAGTGTAAAAATTGCGAAAATAAGGGTTTCAGCCGAGAAAGATTTCATTTGAGGGACTAAAACTGTTTTTCAAATAACTTTGAGCTGAAAAATACCTTTTCTACAAGTTTTGATACTAAAGTGTCAAGAAAAATGGTTTAAGGACTAAAATAGAAATTCTTTTATACAAAGGGTCAAAAGTGTAAATTTATCCAAAAGAAAGGGGCTGCAAAATTGTAAAATTCTAATGTTTTAAACAAGAAATCCGACATGATGAAATACTAGTACCTCGACTATCGGCGATATATAATACACCTTCAACACCAAAAATCGTTATCAAACGAATTGATTCGGTCTCGAATCAATAATGAATCCGAAATTACTAACACGACGATACTTCAACACACACGCGGAAATTTTGGGAAGTCAATACACACGTGGGAATACACCAGACGTCGATACACCGTCTTTGGGCCCGAAAGTTTCAAATCGTGCTTGTTGGGCCTAGCTAGCCCAATGACATGATCTTTAGGCCCGAAGGAAACTCGCTTACATGTAGTTGGGTCTTATATGACCTAATTCCGTGTAAAAGGACTTTTATAGGCTTTGTGCTGTTGGACCCCAAGGGTCCTCTGGTGTTGCTAGTAAAGTCGAGAATTCACCAAATGCGATTCGGGCTAAGGGCCCTTCGCATTCACGATAGCCTTGAATGACTTATGGAAAATATCAGGGGCTTCGCACCCTCTTTCCTCCTCGGTTGTGGGGTATGAGAAGTCCGGGTGATTGGATTAAGTGAATAGTGCGAACGACGCCTAAGGGATCGTTTGTATAGTTGTAAACTAGTCATTTTCATTAATGTGTGTTTATAACAATTCACAATCCATAATTAATCCAACGTCACCGGGACTCAACGAATACACCCGTCGCAACGAAATAACAAAATATAAAACATTTGATGCAAAGTATTAGGAAAACATCGGGTTTTCCTAGGGTTTTCAATTAATACACCTACGAGTTACATACCGAGTTTTACAAATTGTACTTTTACATCTATAGAAACAAACAAGCATACTTATGGATCTTCACCCTTTTTATACTATGCTCTTTTCAGAAAATATCGGATTTTCTGGTGATTTTCAAAACAATACAAACCACTATATTTCAAACATTACTTATGAACTCACCAACATTTCATATGTTGACGTTTTTTTTCAAAATACTTGTATTCTCAGGTAACAGGTAAATCGAAAAAGGAAAAATGTACTCAGTAACGTCTTGCTGTTGTTTTAATTAGTATCAAACAATTAACTTTTGGGCATGTAATATTATGGATCAATGTACTGAATGTAAACGCTACCAGTTGTAATATTTCAATGCTTGATAATGTATGATGTTATGTTTCATGTACATTCATTGTGATGGTATTCAATTGAGTCACAATAGCCCTCGGACGTTTCCGCCGTCTGGTTCGGGCGTGTGACAAGTGGAGCGGGAGTGTTCGGGACGTATGGGAAGAGATGGGATTTGGTAGACAAAAAGGATGTTCGGCTTGGTGATTGTGGAGAAGATGCATGGAGCGAGCTTGATGATTATTGGAAGGCTTGGAGAGAAATAAACTTTAAATTTGCAAGATGCGGGAGTTTATTCAAGCGTGTGTAGATTGTTAATCGGGAGAGTGCACGAGTTTTGGAGGATTTGGAGAGGTCAAATTAGGCTTAAAATGAAGAAAAACTTGAAGAAAATGGGATTGGAGGTGATTGGATTCGATCTGGGCCAAGTGGGCTAAGCTATGGAGGCCCAAAACCTCAAAGATGCTACATACAGGGACCACCCGCGCAACCCACCCGCGCAACAGCACGCGGGTCGCGCAACCCCCTGCAGGGATATTTCCGGGAATTCATGTTTTAAGCTATATGGGGAAGGTTGGTGCCTATCTTTTGCATACTCTTGGACATCCGATTTTTGGTGATTCTCTCTGGAGTTTTGAAGACTTTTAAAGGCCAAGAACACTTGAAGAACATCATCTTTTTACATCTTGATTCTTGCTTAATGTTTGGTACAATCTTCTCTAACTTTGTTTCTTTGAGTTTAGCCATGCTTGGCTAAACTAATCTTGGTTGACTTTTGTTGAATCCTTTGAGCTTTTGTTAAATGTTCAAGAATCCATGAACTTGTTGTTAAATCTTGATGGGAATGTTTTGTGTTTTAACATCTTATCACTACTTGTATGTTTTTAGTTCATGAGTTTAAATGTGTTTGTGGTGATTAGTTGGCTTATTTCTTGATTAAGTAAAGGATCCTCAAATTAGCAAGCAACAAATGATTTTTGTGTTGTTTTTGCTTCACACAATCATAAAAACATTTTTTCCAACATGTGGTGAAAGCATTTGACCCCTCTTGGATTTGGTGACTTTTTGGTTCTTAATGCTAGTTGATTTTCACTAATTACATGCTTAATGGAAATTGTGACTTTGACTAAGGAAATTGTTATGAGCTTCTCTAACCATTTTAACAACTAAGAAAAGTCTAGGTAATCTCAAGCTTCTTGGATTACTATAGCCAAATTGAGGATTTAAAACAAGTATTGCACCATTGAATTCAAATGATATGTTCATCAAAAGTTAAAGTGAGGAAACTTTAAGTCAACCATCTCTCCCTTATTGATTTTACATCAAACTCTTATTTTTGTTGCAATTGTCTATTTAAATCATAGTTAATTCTAGTTTGTTTCAAGTATTCCAAAACATCAAAACCCCCATTTTCAATTTATTGTCATATTCCAAGTATTTTTACAAAGAGATCTTTCATAGAGTTATAAATTGAACCAATCTCCGTGGATTCGATCCCTTTACCACTATACACTATTTTAGTGTGTAATATTGAGGGTATTAATTTTGTTGGCCTCGACAACCACCAAAGTTTTGGCGCCGTTGCCGGGGATTGGTTTATTTTATTATCAATTTGTTTCTTTATGCCCAGATCTCAGCGTACAGGTGACTTGATTTACAACCCAGAAATCTAAAAAGAAGCAAGGCGTTTGGTAAAGGAAAAACGAGTTGAACGTGGTCAAACTTCTAACCCCCACGGGGACCCGGAGGTTGAAACCGCTTCATTAAGTGATATAGAACCCGATTCTAGTCCCGACCCTCGCCAAGAAATTCCCGAAACACCACCCATAAAACAAAATCCACCCATTATTGAACCAATTGCAATGGCAGACGGAGGAGAAGTTCCCGAGAGAACCTTGAGGCAAATGATGGAGACCGATGTTACACTAACTCCAACTGGTATCAATTACTCGGTTTTGGAAGGAGGTTCGGAATTGAAGTCAAGTTTAGTCCATCAACTACCAACTTTTCATGGATTGGAAAATGAAGACCCTCATAAGCATTTGAAGATGTTCCACATTATTTGCACTAGCATGAAGCCACAAGGGTCAACCAATGACCAAATCAAGCTAAGGGCGTTCCCCTTTTCATTAGCCGATAGAGTAAAAGATTGGTTATTCTATCTTCCACCGGGGTCGATCAATTCATGGACCGACATGGAAAGAGCTTTCCTTAATAAATTCTATCCTGCTTCAAGAGTCTCAAGTCTTAGAAATGAGATTTGTGGAATCCGCCAAGGTCAAAATGAGACTTTCCATGATTATTGGGAGAGGTTCAACAACTTGTGCTATAGTTGCTCACAACACCAAATTCCGGAACAACTCCTCATTCAACACTTCTATGAGGGATTGTTGCAAATGGAGAGAATACTAGTTGATGCCTCAAGTGGTGGAGATGTCTTTAGTAAAACCCCACAACAAACAAGACAACTTTTCAACGCCATAGCCGCGAATTCACAACATTTTGGCCCTCGACAAGATATGAAAAGAGACACACAACACAAAGTCAATGAAGTGGGAACATCAAACCTCGAGTCTCAAATCAAAGATCTAACCTCCGTTGTTCAAAAGCTAGCCATGGGACAAACTCCACAAGTGATGGTTTGTGGAATATGTGCAACAATGGGACATCCTACGGATATGTGTCCCATCCTTCAAGAAGATGCGAAGCATGTGAATGCCATAGGAGAGTTCCAAAACTACCACAACAAACCATCCGGTTACCAAAATGCATATAATTCAAGTTGGAAGCCAAATCCCAACATGAGCTACACCCCAATACCATTGCCTCAAAATGCATTGGTTAGACCATCCTATCCACCACCACAACCTCATTACCAACATCAACAACCACACTATCAACCCAAACCGCACCCTCCACAGCATCATCAACAACCTCCTCAATCTCAACCAAGTAGCTCCGGAATGTCTCTTGAAGACATTGTCAAATCTCTAGCCACTAGTACCCAACAATTCCAAAAAGAGACAAGGACTAGTATCTCCAACCTTGAAGCACAAATAGGAGATATAGTTACATCCATAAGCAAGTTGGAATCCCATGGTAAACTCCCTTCTTAAACCGAAAAGAACCCAAATGTCAATGTGGTGACCTTGAGAAGTGGCAAACAAGCCGGAGAAAGTAGTTCAAAGAAGAAGCCAAGGGAAGAAGAGGAAGAAATAGAGATCATTCCCGTTGAAGTACCTATAGTCAAGAACGATGCACAAGTGGGAGCCCCAAAGAAGACTACCCCTCTAGTAACACCAATAGCCACTCAACCACCGTTCCCCTCCCGAATTGGAACTTCAAAGAAGAATATGGAGGAGAAAGAGATTTTAGACACCTTCCGAAAGGTGGAAGTAAACATCCCTCTACTTGATGCAATCAAGCAAATCCCGAGATATGCAAAGTTCTTGAAAGAACTTTGTACCAACAAGAGGAAGTTGAAGGGAAATGAGAAAATTTTGATGAATGAAAACGCATCCGCGGTTTTACAAAGGAAACTTCCACCCAAATGCAAAGATCCCGGAATGTTCACGGTTCCTTGCAAGATTGAAGATGTCACTATTAGTAGTGCTATGCTTGATATTGGTGCCTGTATCAATGTCATGCCCTATTCGGTGTATGAATCATTGAATGTCGGACCCTTAAGTGAAACCGGTGTCATAATCTCTCTTGCAGATAAATCAAGTGTCTTTCCTAGAGGCGTTTTAGAAGATATCCTAGTGCAACTAAACCAATTGGTCTTCCCGACGGATTTCTATGTGATTGATCTAGATGAGCAAGTGTCCTCCAAATTGGCTCTAATCTTGCTTGGGAGACCGTTTTGAAGACGGCTAGGACAAAGATCGATGCGTATGCGGGAAGTTTGACAATGGAGTTTGATGGCGAAACAATAAGTTTTAATATTTGTGATGCCATGAGATATCCTAGTGATGTTTCTGATGGGTTTTGGTCATAAGACATCCTATGTGCTCATACAAACCCTAATGCTTGGATCTAGGTTTCTCTATTGTACATGCTTTGAATCCAAGACTATAAACCCTAATTCTAGCATATGGAAATCAATATTAACATATAATTAGGTTTAAGATATTACCTTGATTGTTATGTAGTAATAACAATCCCAATTCCTCCTTGAATTGACTTTGGAAGGCTTAGAGTCACAAGTGTCACTCCTCTAATGGCTCACAAACACCATAAGCAAGAGGATGAAGAGGAGAGAGGTTAGAGGCTGCCCAAAAACGTGTGAAACCATAGAAGGTTGCTTGTCCACGTTTTTGAGGCATAAGGGGTCTTTATATAGTAAGGCTATTAGGGTTATCTAACAAGGAAACCCTAATTTGGTTGCTTAAGCCCTAAGCAACCCATGGAGCCCTTTTCTTAAAGCCTTGAACGACTTCATATGGGCTTCCCCATTAGAATTCGTCCACCTTATAATAAAAGGCAATCCATGGCCCAAATTGCAATTATCTTATAATTACAATTCCAGTCCCTTAAGTTTAATTAATCTCTTTTAGTCACAAAACTAATTACCAATTAATTATTGACTAATATTAATTAAACAATATGATTTCTCCTTTAATATATTATTCCCATAATATATTAATAAATCATATTTAATACTTTCTCTCCATAATTCATCCTATCAAGTTGCTTTGGTGAAGGCAACCCAAAAGGACCATGCACCATCGGGTCAAGTACATACCAAAATAGTTATGGACTTAGACACTAAACCAACAGTCTCCCACTTGGATAAGTCTAATAACTATTCTGCGTACGACTTCAGATCCTGATCTACAATCGTAGCTTTCCAAAGCCGCTGTCAACTCTGATCATATCAGATACGCATGTCCTTAGATAAGGGATCATATATTCCTCCATTCTAGATATCATATGAGATATGATTTCAAATCATTCTCTTTGTACTATATCTCGATTTCTGATTTATGACGATTGACTAATTGAACAAATCAAATTAGCCCTAGCCCGGCTGAGCATTTACGTTTGTCATCACTAAACCATCGAGGGGCCCAAAGATATCGCTTTTATCCTACTTTGAATAAAAGGAACGGATAAACTTTGATACAATGCTCGCTTGCACTCACGCACCGAATCACACACAACAATATGTTTTATAACACCAAGTTACTAGTGCGTTTACATATTATCAATGTGTAACCGATTTGCAAGATACAACTCACACATCTCGGTTTCAAGAATATAAGATGTTATCGTCTCACCAATCACTCGTGATACGATTCATGGAGTGATCCAAGTGAGTGTGGGTTTAATCCAATGCTCAAATCATATTCGTAAGCACTCATGAACGTTGCAACAAACATTTGCTTATGTCTAATGCTCTTTAGACAATCCACACACCAATTCACGACAATCTTCATTCATATCTACTTCCAACATATGAACGACTGTGGCCCGTTTGAATAATTCGATTATTCTTAATAACCTCAATTATTCTGGAAGTCAAAACATGCAAAGTGAAACACAAGAATAATACTAATCCCATATGGCCTCAAACCTTTGAGTATAAATAAAACACCTTTTATTTATCACCATATCGATTACTCATTATTTGTCGTTTCGGTTAATCAACTTCTTACTTGAATTCCAACACTTGTCCCATGCTCCTAGCATGCACACAATGTTTACCTATGGTTCTTACTTTGTGAAATAGATCACATTGAACACATTTCCAATCCTTCTCATTTCACAACTCCAAATCCGTTTTTCATAAGTCAAAGAATATCAAATTCTTGCTACTTATAGAATATGCTAGATTCTAACATTCTATGCAATTATCCTTTCGTAATGTCACTGCACCAAAGTTACAAAGACTATTGCCAATGATATTACAAAGTCCTCTATCGGAGATTGTTACAAGACAATTCCATAGACGTGATGTCTCTCACTCAAAGTACATTCTTTGAACATCCTTTTGCATAGAAGTTTCTAATCTAGTCATAGATTTCTCAATATTCAATTCCCAATATGGACACACTTCCATATGTTCCATATGTCAACTCATTCTAAATAGAATCTTATCTATTCGTAATGATGTCGATACGGTCCATCCAATATGGAAACATTTCCATATTTTCCAATACTATACTTCCAACTACTCACAAGCGACCAATCCTCGTCGAACTTTGGGTTGTCCTTTGATAGTTGTTTAATTGTTTTAGTCAAAACCAATTCTAGTCCCTTTTCCCTCTAAATGCGCTCGACATTTGGAAAATTTTAGAATGGTCAAACATTAAAGCATTTGCAATCGATTCTATACCCGAAGCGTATGGGACACGACGCATAATGTTTTATTTGCTATGTTCTCAAAATTCGAATTGTGAAGAGGGATGCCGTAATCATAATCGAAATTTTAAGAACACACTATGTACCTTTGAGTAAATTTATTAACATTTCTCAACCTAATCCTTTAGATTTGAAATGAAGCATAATATTCTCTCCCTTAATTATAGCAAAACAACCTTTCAACTCTTACAACTTTGCAAAGTATGACTCTTGTTTTCTATAATTAATATTGCTAACCTTGCAATACTTTCCTTAATAATCATACAGTCATAACATTTATGCTCCCACTATCATGATGATTATTATAAAACATAACACTTATGCTCCCACTAGCTTCGACATGTATTCATAAACATCTTAACTTTCAGAAAACAATACTTATTGAACTTCTTAAGTTCATGTTTCTAATACTTAGTGCTTTGATAATCCTTTATCAATGCTTCTTGAACTTATACACATTTGCCTTCGATAGTTCATATATGTGTATAAACAATTAAGACTAATTGCCAAACCTCACAATTCAAATTATGGAAAGGGATGCCGTAACCATAATTGAATTCGAGAATGCAGTTTTACAATCACTATCTTCTTAAAATTTGTCTTAATGAAAGCATTTCCTCACAATCATTTTCATGAAGGAGGAAATCTTATGACACTTAGATTTAAACAGTGTATTTGTTCCTATCCATGTGAATTTGTCAAAACCAAAGTTTACGATAAATTCAAACTCTTATGGATCGACCTTTCTTGATCTCGATTTCTTGCCTTTATGGTAGCACAGCTGCCCACCATGTCTTCCAAGTAGTTAAGCAGCTCACCCTTTCCTATCAATGTACTTTTCATTGATTAAGGTGCTTTGCCTTTTATGCGTTCAAAATGAGAACTCATAGAACTCACATGCATAATTAACTCGATTGGATTGGCACATAATCAAAATAATGTCAACACGATAGATTGTAAACCTCAACTCGTGTGCTAGTGATGATCGATAAGGTTTATTTGATTTGTTCTTGAAACCTTTCAAGATCATTAAGACTCCCACTGACTCCTTGACATATAAGATTCTTTTGTCAAAAACCATTTCTTGACAAACAAATATTCAGGAGTTAGTGTAGTTTTTATCAAAAACACTTCATAAATTGGTCTTAGTTGGTCTTTGTCTTATCCAAGACATCACAACTTTCCACATTTGATGAATGTTACAAACCTTTTTTAATACTTTTCACTCAATGTCACAATCTTAACTTTAAGACTTGTTATTGGAACGAAGTATGATTGACTTATTGATTTAACCATTTCTTCAATTCTTGATTCCTCTTCTTAGACATACAATTGTACTAAGACTCACTTAGAGGATCAATTGAGATATGGTTCTTAATCATTAAGACCTATTATAAAACATAAAAGGTACTCTCCCATCTTCTTAGAATGGAGAAACTTTTATCTTTCTGCCAACTTGATTCTTCTTATTCGTTCTGCTATTGATCTAAACCCTTTAATCAATTCAAAATTACACTTAATCTTGTAAGTATAATCATATTTACTAAACCTTTAGTAAATCATGACGAATGTCTTTGTTACTCTTATGGTGGACTTGATCAACACACAACTTTGTGTATTCGATCTCCAAGTCCTTCACTTGACACTTTGTCAATGAATTAGTCTAATTTCCAAATATGAAATTTCTCATTCATCGTGCAACCAAGATGCATGATTCCAAGTTTCTGTCCAATTGAAACTTGGGCGATGAGAAACTCTCCCTATTTGGTAAATTCTCGACTTTCCATAAATAACATAATAAGAACCAAATTCATTATTGCTAATAATAGAAACATTTTAACATCAATTTTTCATACACGCCATTGTAAGGATAAATAAATAAAATTTAAAATAAAAAATTATTTTATTGCGGAAAAATTTGTCCTTACAATGCAACTCATTGAAAAACTTATGCTAATACATCTTTCTTAGCAATCTAATTCTAACTCTAAGTAGTAGCTCAAGAATCTAATCTTCGAGAAATGCGATCGAAATCCATTCCTTCATGGTTAGATTCTGCTCACTTCTTCCCTTAAGCTTCCTTTCTTTTCTTCGATCCTACAAAACATCAATTGTAATCTCATCACATTATGTATTAAGAATCTAGAATATAAGCCTAAAAGAGTTAATCAATGGATTTTACCTAAAGCAGAGCCATACGTTTTGACTCTCCCATCTCTTAGATCTCTTTGGTAAATGGGGAAGCTTCGTCTCCAATGCCCCTTCTCTTGGCAATAAAAACAAATAGACTCTTTTGGAACAGCACATGGAACTATTTCAGACATCGCCTTTCTCTTATGATCAAACTTTTCGATCATTGCATGTCTTTTTGTTGCCATTGTCTACATCCATCGAGCTCTTGAAGGCAGATTCACCAATCAACATTGCTTTTCAATTGCGCCAAACCATTGCTGATTCAGCAGCAATAAGCATATAGGTGAGATCTATAAGGGTCACGTCGTAGTTCATCATATAGTACTCTCTTACGAACTCACTATATGAGTTAGGAAGTGACTGAAAAACCCAATCAACAACCATTTCCTCACAGACAACGGATCCCAACATTCTTAACTTATCAATGTGTGACTTCATCCCTAGGATGTATGCACACACGGACTTTCCTTCTTTATGTTTACTTACCAAAAGGGCTTGAGTGATCTTGAACTTTTCAAGCCTTTGAACTTGTGGGTTAGGGAGAATAATTGGAGGAGGAGGAAGTGAAGCATGATCTCTTGTTCCTCGATCGAATCGTGGAATATCATCTTCATGTGGAATGCATGTTCCACGGGATTTGAGAAGACCATAGTTGTCGAACTTTGACATCTACAAAACGGGAGAAAAAATGAATTCAAGTTAGTTGATAGATTGAGTCCTTGGTAGATCACCCAAATGAAATTCCAAGGCTAGGACCCAACACAATACGCTACAACCTAGAAAAGGGATGCCGTAATCTAGTTGCAGAATATTTGAAGGTAAGTGAATGACGATTCACTAATTTCCACCATGAAAAACGAAAAAGAAATTTAAGTTTTAAATCTATGAAAACTCCTAGATCCTTTGAGATACATTGAACTTTCAATGGCATGTTTAAATCTCGATATGCCCCTCTTGTTTGTGACTGGGATGCCGAGGATCACAAAGCGGGTGTGAATAACCATGCAAACTTACATGGTGCCCTCACATGTTACAATCACCTATTCGATGTGCCGGTAAACCACACAAGCTCCACCGAACCATGACAAACATTGAGTCACCCTTTGCTACCTTTGCTTAGACCCATTTAGTGTGCCGGTTAACCACACACGCTCCACTAACGTCTTCGCAAGGGCACAAAGTGTAATTTCATGGAATTGCATCAATTCACTTTTGCCTAAGTAACTAAGATTGGGAATTTTATGAAAACATTTAGTTACTTTAGTAATTCATTATACTTATAATGGAAGGTTTCGTTCTATCCTACCCGTTCGGCTAACGACCCTCCACTAGTCAAGAGTGCGGTTAGTAAGAGTGGATACCCATTCAATCGCCATTTTATAGGCAATTTCCTTAAACACCCCTTATAGACTAGCTTCGTGAATGAGGCCTACTAACGGTAAGACTGACTTTTACTCATACATATATATAATGTTAGACTTTTAATGTTATATATATAGTATAGGGTGTATTTTATACTTTTAAAATATTAGGTGGTCTAATTTAACAATTATACTTTTAATTGAATTAAATTGTAAACCTAAACTTTTATGGATTTATTAAATCTGTTTTAATTATACACCTTAATTAATTAATAAAACCATAAGGGTGTGATTTGAACTTTTTCAAAACTATACTAGAGTTTTAGAATTTAACATTCCTAATTAAACTTTTAATCAACTTTTAAATTCCAAAACTTGAGAGCAAGTTTTGAAACATTTCAACACATTAGGGTTTAGAATTTAAATATACATCAAAATTAAACCATTTAATCAAAATTTAAATTCCAAAACTTGAGGGCAAGTTTTGAAACCTTTTTCAAAACATTAGGGTTTTAACTATTTAACTTTCAAAACAACAAAATTTTTGGGTTCAAATTTAAAATATAAAACCTAAAGGGATTAATTTGAAACTATTCCAAACTTTGTCAAGAATATTCTAGATCACATAATTCAAATAAGGCAATTAACTATAATTGGTGGTTATCTAATTAGATCTAGATCAAATTCTTGCAAGATAATGATCAAATAATTTCCATAACTTAACATATATCAAATAAGGTAACAATTATCTAATTAGATGACCAAAATCTTTTATTTTGACAAGGATAATCATAAGGGATTAACAAAATTCGAATTTTATTAAGTTTAAACAATTATGGCAATTATCCTAAGTCATAACAGGTAAAAATCCCGAAAATCCGCCTGTCTGACGAGTTGACTCGTCGAGTCAGGCTTGGACTCGTCGAGTCACCTTGGACTCGGTGAGTTCAGCTATGGACTCGGCGAGTCCAGCCTCCAGAAACCCAAAAAACGAATTTTCCAGATATCTAATGCATCAATACAATTGAAACCAAGCTAGTCTCTGATACCACTGATGGGTTTTGGTCATAAGACATCCTATGTGCTCATACAAACCCTAATGCTTGGATCTAGGTTTCTCTATTGTACATGCTTTGAATCCAAGACTATAAACCCTAATTCTAGCATATGGAAATCAATATTAACATATAATTAGGTTTAAGATATTACCTTGATTGTTATGTAGTAATAACAATCCCAATTCCTCCTTGAATTGACTTTGGAAGGCTTAGAGTCACAAGTGTCACTCCTCTAATGGCTCACAAACACCATAAGCAAGAGGATGAAGAGGAGAGAGGTTAGAGGCTGCCCAAAAACGTGTGAAACCCTAGAAGGTTGCTTGTCCACGTTTTTGAGGCATAAGGGGTCTTTATATAGTAAGGCTATTAGGGTTATCTAACAAGGAAACCCTAATTTGGTTGCTTAAGCCCTAAGCAACCCATGGAGCCCTTTTCTTAAAGCCTTGAACGAATTCATATGGGCTTCCCCATTAGAATTCATCCACCTTATAATAAAAGGCAATCCATGGCCCAAATTGCAATTATCTTATAATTACAATTCGAGTCCCTTAAGTTTAATTAATCTCTTTTAGTCACAAAACTAATTACTAATTAATTATTGACTAATATTAATTAAACAATATGATTTATCCTTTAATATATTATTCCCATAATATATTAATAAATCATATTTAATACTTTCTCTCCATAATTCATCCTATCAAGTTGCTTTGGTGAAGGCAACCCAAAAGGACCATGCACCATCGGGTCAAGTACATACCAAAATAGTTATGGACTTAGACACTAATCCAACAGTTTCATCTTTGTACTTTGTTGATGTTGTTGAGCCAATTACTCAAGAATTGTTTGAGTTATCTAACAGTGATATGTTGGAGATGATCTTAAGCAAAGGATTCGATTGTGGGAAGCTAGCCGAGCAATTAAAGCTTTATTCTTTGGATCCGGAGGTTGAGAAGTTGGTAAATAAAATGAAGATGAAGAAATCTACAAGATTAGATGTCAAGCAAATTGAATTGCCCCTAACTCATACAAAATTGCCTCCATCCCTTGTTCAACCACCCGAATTGGAATTGAAGGTCTTACCTCAACATTTGAAGTATGCCTACTTGGGAAAGAATGAAACCCTTCCGGTTATTATTTCAACTCACTTAACCGAATATGAAGAAGAACAACTCATCAAGGTGTTGAAGGAGCATAAAGAAGCCATGGGTTGGACGATTGCGAATATCAAGGGATTAAGCCCCTCCACTTGTATGCACAAGATCTTAATGGAGGATGAATGCAAGCGAAGAAGAGACGCGCAAAGAAGGTTAAATCCGCCAATGATGGAAGTTGTGAAGAAAGAGATATTAAAGCTTCTTGATGCGGGGATGATCTATCCAATCTCGGATAGCAAGTGGGTGAGCCCGGTGCAAGTCGTTCCAAAGAAGACGGGAATCACGGTGGTCGAGAACAAAAAAGGTATGATGGTCCCCACTCGTGTGCAAAACGGGTGGAGAGTATGTATTGACTACCGCAAACTCAATGCAAGCACAAGAAAAGATCATTTCCCATTGCCTTTCATTGACCAAATGTTAGAAAGGTTGGCCGGGAAATCTCATTATTGTTGTCTCGACGGGTATTCCGGTTTTCACCAAATCCCGGTGGCACCGGAAGACCAAGAAAAGACGACATTTACATGTCCATTTGGTACTTTTGCATACCGGAGAATGCCATTTGGATTGTGTAATGCCCTGGCCACTTTCCAACGTTGTATAGTTAGTATCTTTTCGGAATACGTTGAAAACATAATTGAGGTTTTTATGGATGATTTCACGGTACATGGCAACTCTTTTCAAGAATGTTTGACTAATCTCACAAAAATTTTAAAAAGATGCATTGAAACAAACTTGGTTTTGAATTTTGAGAAATGTCATTTCATGGTGAGTCAAGGTCTCATTTTGGGTCACATTGTGTCTAAAAAAGGAATTGAGGTAGATAAGGCCAAAATTGATGTTATTCAAAGCTTACCTTACCCGACTTGTGTTCGGGAAGTTCGTTCTTTTTTGGGCCATGCAGGTTTCTATCGAAGGTTCATCAAGGATTTTTCAAAGATAACAAGACTAATGTGCCAACTCTTGCCAAAGGAGGTTGATTTCGAGTTCAATGAGGCATGCAAAGAAGCTTTTGACAAGCTCAAGGAGTTGCTTGCATCCGCTCCCATCATGCAAGCACCAAATTGGGATCTCCCATTTGAGATCATGTGTGATGCAAGCAACTATGCGATAGGCGCCGTTTTGGGTCAAAAGAATGGGAGGGCCTCCCACGTGATCTATTATGCATGAAGGACACTAGACAATGCTCAAAGCAACTACTCTACCACGGAGAAGGGCTATTGGCCATAGTGTTCGCCTTGGAGAAATTTAGACAATACCTACTTGGTACCAAGGTCATAGTGTATTCGGATCACGCAACTCTTAAGTACTTGATGACGAAGAAGATGCAAAGCCGAGACTCATCCGGTGGATCCTACTGTTACAAGAATTTGACTTGGAAATCCAGGAGAAGAGCGGATGCGAGAACCTCGTTGCCGATCATCTAAGCCGGATCACTTCAAATGAAACTCCTCTCCCATTGCGGGACGAGTTTCCGGATGAGCATCTCTTTTCCCTTACTCAATATATTCCTTGGTATGCCGATATCGTTAACTTTTTGGTCATAAAAAGGTATCCTGACACATGCACACGTGCTCAAAAAGACAAGTTGAAAAGTGATGCCAAATACTATGTGTGGGATGAACCTTATTTGTGGAAACATTGTCCCGATCAAATCATTAGGCGATGTGTACCCCAACAAGAGCACCAATCTATTTTGCAATTTTGTCATGAATTTGCTTGTGGGGGACACTTCGGACCTAGCCGAACCTTGAGAAAGGTTCTTGAATGTGGGCTATTTTGGCCGACCATGTCACGCGACTGTTACTTGTTTTGCAAAAGTTGTGAACGGTGCCGAAGGACGGGAAACGTTTCGCAAAAGAACCAAATTCCCCAAAATCCAATCCTTGTTTGTGAAATTTTTGACGTATGGGGGATTGATTTCATGGGCCCATTTCCTGTTTCGTTTGGCAACGTTTACATCTTGCTCGCGGTTGACTATGTTTCTAAGTGGGTTGAGGCCAAAGCCACAAGATCGGATGATGCCAAAACGGTTATCGAGTTTTTGAAATCTAATGTGTTTGTGAGATTTGGTGTACCTAGGGCTTTGATTAGTGATAGAGGGACGCACTTTTGCAACAAAATGATGGAGGCTTTATTGAAAAAGTACAACATGACCCATCGTGTCTCTACCGCCTACCACCCTCAAACGAATGGTTAAGCGGAGGTCTCGAATCGTGAAATGAAGTCTATTCTAGAGAAAACAGTGAATCCGACAAGGAAGGATTGGAGTTTGAGACTTGACGATGCCTTATGGGCCTATCGGACCGCTTATAAGACCCCGATTGGAATGTCGCCCTTCAGATTAGTTTTTGGAAAATCTTGTCATCTTCCCGTCGAGTTAGAGCACCGAGCATTTTGGGCGGTCAAGAAATGCAACTTCGACATTGATGAGGAGGGAAGGCATAGGAAACTTCAACTCCAAGAGCTAAAAGAATTGAGAAACGAATCCTATGAAAACGGAAGGATTTATAAGGAGAAAACGAAGCTCTTCCACGACAAGTCCATCACCCGAAAGAATTTTGAACCGGGACATAGGGTCTTACTTTACCATTCATGGTTGAAGTTATTCCCGGGAAAATTAAGATCAAGGTGGATTGGCCCATTTGTTGTAATAAAGACTTTAGACCATGGAGCGGTGGAAATCCAAAGTGAAGAAACGGGACAAATTTTGAAAGTCAATGGGCACCGATTAAAGCCATTCTATGAAGGTTTTAATGCAAGTGTTGTTGAAATCATCCACTTGGATGTCCCGGTGTGTTGAACCAAGCTAGAAGGATGTCTCGCCTAAGACGTTAAAGAGGGGCATTTTTGGAAAGCTTTATGCTTTCATGTTTCTACGTTCGAATAAAGAAGTTTTGAAAATGTTTTGATGAGACTTTTAAAGTCATTTTTGAAGAAATCAAGAGTTTCTAGGTGTTTGGGGCCTTCCGAATCAAGAACTTGTGAAGAAACGGAAGAAAACGGAGAAAAATCGCGATCCGGGACCAGAACCATGCGCGACCCGCGCACGGGTGTGCGGCTAGTGTGCGCGGACGGCCTTCAACTTGCAACATAAAAATAGAACCTAACTGCATATGTTGCGCGACCTGCATGCCCCCTCTGCGCGACCCGCGTTCTGCCTTGACGACCAACCCATATTTTGTTGACCAGCTTTGACTTTCGTTGAGCAGGTGGTTTAATGAGTTGACCAACGTTCACTGGGTGTTGACCACACTTGAATATGGATTGAAAACCTCCAACAACTCTTCTTCTTCATTTCATTCTCTCAAACACCCACCATTCTCTCTTAAACTCTCAAGAACACATAAAACCACTTTTCACTAAAATTCGATTTCTTGGAGTTCTACCGGTCGGAATTCGACGAGACCGCCGCCATTCTTCACCATTTTCCATGCTCTACAAACCCCACCCAAAATTTACTCTGATCCATTGCCGGGTTTGGGGGCGCCACCACCACCCAACTCACCGTTTTCCGGCCAACTCCGGCCACCTCTCGCAATTCCGACACCACCAAAGTGTTTCTTTTTCAAAGCTCTTTACATCTAACTGAACAAAACCTCTAAATATCACCAAAAAATTTCCCAGGATTTTTTAGCCACCACGAGCCGCCACCGGATTTTTCACACAAATCAAGTTGAAAATATTCCTTCAGTGAACAAGTCTTGCATTTTGGCACCCACGAATAACCAAAAGCTTGGGGTGCACGGTAGCGGATTCCGGGTTGAAGTTCAATTTTGGGACAATTCGGGTATTGAAAATGGGAAAAACCGCAGCTCGGACACGCACCCATGGATCATCGATTGATCCTAACCTGCAAAAGGATGTCGCCGGTCCATCACGCAAAGCAGCCGGTAAACGGAAAAAAGGAGGAGAAGAGGGAAGCGATCCTTCCCTTACAAAAGCTGAAATCAAAACCTATCGGTCCAACCTTCGGGGTCGCACAATCCGGCCGACAAAATTCTACCATTGAAAGTCCATGCAAAAGCTTAGGGTGCATGATGGTGTATACAATTTGTTCCTACAACTGGGTTGGCATGGTTTTCTTCGACTTTGTGACAGAACTTACGAGGAACCCACAATGGAATTTCTTACCACATATGCACAAGATGATGCAGTGAAAGTCCTCACATTCCAGTTGAAAGGAGAGCATCATAGGCTCACATACGAAGAGCTTGATTCCATCATGGGTATAGACGATCCATTCCGCATCAGCCCCCAAAATCAAGAGTACCAAGATTTTCTGCGTTACCCGGATACAAACTTTTGGATGCAAATTTCCGGTCTCACAACCTTTAACCCAAGCCGACAGCGAACCAAGCACATCGTTCACCCCTGCTGGTGAATTGCTCACCGAGTTCTTATGACGAGTATCTTCGGGCGCCTCGAGCCCGGTCAAATCAACAGATGTGGGCTATTTTTCCTCCGAAGCATGAGGCGTGCACTCCCCCTCAATTTTTTAGGCTTCTTTTTAGACAAATGCGACTCCATACGCCAGCGTTCCACGGGGGAAATTTTCATCGGCGGACTTATCACGATCATAGGTTGAGCCGTCGGCCTAGACTTCCCGGCTCCCGAGTACATACCTGTCGACACCCCACCGAACTTCCTGCTGGACTGTGACGCTCTCATCGGGATGGAGATGTTGCTCGATCGGGGAACCCGCACGTACAATAGGTTAGACTCTGACAAAGCCCCGGTTTACATCCTGCCAAGTTGGATCGGTTCTTCATTCGACACAGACAACCCCGACACTTGGCTTCCTCCAGATCAGTTGACCCAAGCAGGTGTATTCCTAGAATTCGATGATGATGAGGGTGACGACGCAGAGGAACAAGAGGAAGAAGATGACGAAGAGGACGACGAGATGCCCGAAGCTGAGGACCATTTTGACCAACCTTCGATGCAACAGCCGATGTTTCAGCATGACCAATTCTAGGCTCCTCCACAACGTTTTGACCAGCCGCATTAGCAGGGGGGGCACGAAGTCCCACCATATTTCCCCCCTACGTTCTTTGACCAATTTGCCATAATGTTCTCCACGGTGCAGCGCATCGACGCCCAAACGCAAGAGAATACGAGAGCCATCCAAGATGTGGCGAGTCGTGTTGATCGATTGGAGCAGTCCTTCCCTTCCACTTCCCGCCAGGTCCAGGATATGTGGGACTACCACTATCATCACGGGCATTTCTTGCCGCCCGACCCTCCAATTTAGGTCCTTTCCGTCCTTTCCTCAAGCATTGAGGACAATGCTTGTTCTTAAGCTTGGGGTGGGGCATTTCCCTTATCTTTTACTTTTTCATGCATTTTTAACTAGGTTGCATAACATTTTAGTTTTAAGCTAATTTTCATTCATTTTTATATATAATTGCAAAAATATTTTATCTTCTTCTTTTTCACCTTTTATATTTTTGCATAACATTTAGCTTAGGGCATTAGCATTCATGCATTTTTGTTGTCTGTTTATTCTCACCTGCTTGGATGCCATGGAACAGGTTCATAGTTATTGTATCATTATTGGTCCAGGATCTTGTTGCTATCTCACCCATCGAACCGAGACCACTAGCTGCAGTTTGGGATTTCATACTTGGGATCAGATGCTGGTAGCTTAAAGGGGTAAGTGATCATGGCCAGGTAGTTTTCATGAAGAATTATGCATACAGTACTAATGACTGTAGGATATACTATAGCAATGGATGTCTTAGCCTTGCGGTCACTACCGCCGAGAGGATCACACTTGATCATGTTTGAACTGTTAGGATGAAGCACTAGTGCTTGTCCCCGAGTAGAATCCATATCCGGTCTCTTTACATCACCATATCTTTTTGCGATTTTCTTAGGATTTTAGAGAACTCTTTTAGTCCGCATGTGGACATTTTCATGTGTTTTAAAAAAAATTATTATTATTAGTTTGAAAAGGAGTTACATTACATCTTTATGCTCCACACATGGTCATTTTCTCGCTTAGACCATTTGGATTATATTACTACTCTTTCGGTTCCACTTACACACTTTAGGAACCAAATTTTGAGTCAAAGGGTTGTTATTACATTACCTTCAAGTATGGTATCAAAAAAAAAACAAAAAAAACCAAAAAAAAAAACAAAAAGAAAAAAAAGGGGGCAGGCAAATTCCCAGCTGCAGAAATCTGAGAAGGGTGACCGGTTCTATTATTGAACTAAATTCTACAACATTTTGGTCACCCGGCGTTTGATATTCATTTATTTAGGTATGTTTTATTGTATATAGATCGAGTTGTTTTTCGAAAATTGGTGATGTTAGGGAGACTGTCGAGTTGGATACTACGGGAGGTTTGGGCCAACACCAAGTGAGCCGATTCCTACAATGGTGCCCGAGCGATTAAAAGCTAGTTACACATGAGAGAAACCGGAAAACGTGAGACCAGAGTGTACATTTAAAGAAGAGCTCCACCTGAGCCCATCCAGCTGCTTTCTCCCTACTATAGATATCCTTCATTGTATGCATGTTCCATTGAGGTTGCGACTGCTCATCCCTCCTTACTCACCTAAAGGAGTTGTCCTGGCTGTGGTTTATGGTTTCATTGTCATCGGATGAAAAAGATGTGAGATAATAGCAAGATTAATTCTAACCATGTTGACTAACGGTGATCAGGTTCCGTGGTTCTATCCATTCTTTTTATTTTCTTAGGATAGTTCATCCCGAATTCATTTTAGTCTTGTCTTAGTTGAGGACAAGTAAGGTTTAAGCTTGGGGTGATTTGATAGTTAGTTTTGTTTACTTCTTTTTATATTTTATTTTAGCATATTTCATTCATAATTTAGATAATTTCCATGCATATTTTCCTTTTTGTTATTTTATGACTATTTCGGGTACTTTCGAATCTTGTGAGCATAATTGCAGGTTTTCAGGTCTAGTGGAGCGGGAGTGTTCGGGATGTATGGGAAGCGATGGGATTTGGTAGAAAAAAAGGATGTTAGGCTTGGTGATTTTGGAGATGATGCGTGGAGCGAGCTTGATGATTATTGGAAGGCTTGGAGAGAAATAAACTTTAAATTTGCAAGATGCGGGAGTTTATTCAAGCGTGCGTAGATTGTTAATCGGGAGAGTGCATGAGTTTTGGAGGATTTGGAGAGGTCAAATTGGGCTTAAAATGAAGAAAAACTTGAAGAAAATGGGCTAGGAGGTGATTGGATTTGATCTGGGCCAAGTGGGCTAAGCTATGGAGGCCCAAAACCTCAAAGATGCTACATACAGGGACCACCCGCGCAACCCACCCGCGCAACAGCATGCGGGTCGTGCAACCCCCTGCAGGGGCATTTCCGGGAACTCATGTTTTAAGCTATATGGGGAAGGTTGGTGCCTATCTTTTTCATACTCTTGGACATCCGATTTTTGGTGATTCTCTCTTGAGTTTTGAAGACTTTTAAAGGCCAAGAACACTTGAAGAACATCATCTTTTTACATCTTGATTCTTGCTTAATGTTTGGTACAATCTTCTCTAACTTTGTTTCTTTGAGTTTAGCCATGCTTGGCTAAACTAATCTTGGTTGACTTTTGTTGAATCCTTTGAGCTTTTGTTATATGTTCAAGAATCCATGAACTTGTTGTTAAATCTTGATGGGAATGTTTTGTGTTTTAACATCTTATCACTACTTGTATGTTTTTAGTTCATGAGTTTAAATGTGTTTGTGGTGATTAGTTGGCTAATTTCTTTATTAAGTAAAGGATCCTCAAATTAGCAAGCAACAAATGATTTTTGTGTTGTTTTTGCTTCACACAATCATAAAAACATTTCTTCCAACATGTGGTGAAAGCATTTGACCCCCTTGGATTTGGTGACTTTTTGGTTCTTAATGCTAGTTGATTTTCACTAATTACATGCTTAATGGAAATTGTGACTTTGACTAAGGAAATTGTTATGAGCTTCTCTAACCATTTTAACAACTAAGAAAAGTCTAGGTAATCTCAAGCTTCTTGGATTACTATAGCCAAATTGAGGATTTAAAACAAGTATTGCACCATTGAATTCTAATGATATGTTCATCAAAAGTCAAAGTGAGGAAACTTTAAGTCAACCATCTCTCCCTTATTGATTTTACATCAAACTCTTATTTTTGTTGCAATTTTCTATTTAAATCATAGTTAATTCTAGTTTGTTTCAAGTATTTCAAAACATCAAAACCCCCATTTTCAATTTATTGTCATATTCCAAGTATTTTTACAAAGAAATCTTTCATAGAGTTATAAATTGAACCAATCTCCATGGATTCGATCCCTTTACCACTATACACTATTTTAGTGTGTAATATTTAGGGTATTAATTTTGTTGGCCTCGACAACCACCAGACCCGATCAGTTAGATCATAAGGATGTTTGAGCCACAGTGGCATGATAACTAGTGGCAACTAGTTCCAAAGAAGGATTTTGTTTAGAAGTCGTGTGAGGCGACTAAGTGGGAGTCCATTGGCTCCGCAGCCGGCCAGGAACCCGATATTTCAGGTAATTGGTGAATGAATTGAGACCAGGAAGGTCTCGATAGATTTTGGGAAGCAGCTATGTAGCAGCGTATACTGCTTCAGGCGGTTCAGTGCTCGGGCAGTTTCAGCATGTGGGCAGTGATAGTATGTGTGTTTTAAGTTGCATATACACACGGAATAGATGGTTTATTGGGGAGTCACATGTCACCCACAACGGGATTAGTTGATCCTTGGCTAAGTGTAGGTGATTTGTAGGGATATAATTAGGTCTGTGAACCTGTTTTATAGTGAGAACCTAAAGCTATTAGAAGTTAAGTAGCATGTTGAGGGATGAACGGACTGGATTCAATGATAATGATTAAATATGAGTGGTCTGTCGGGGATTCTGCTCATCTCGAGATAGCAGATTTTAGACAGTAGATGAGATCTTGTTGTGTGGAATTCGTTTACCTGCAGATTTTAGGGCTTTACGAGGATGGGTCATGGCTACCTTAGGAAGGCTAGGGTATACCCAGGTTGGTGACCATGCTACTAGAGTGGTTGGGCGAGTAAGGAATGATAAGGAATGATTTCAAGGACGAAATCTAATTGAAGTGGGGGAGAGTTGTAACACCCTATTTATTTATTATATAAATAATTTAATTAATGAACGAATGGTAGCCCTAAAATAAACAATTATATATACAGGGTGTTGGTTTCGAGGAGTTAATTGGCATAATTTAGAAGTTGAGGGTTAAAGTGTATAATCTAGACTTAATAGGTAAGTAATATTGAAGGCAGGGGCTGCTTGGTAACAATTAGGACTCATATGAAAGGAATTTTGGAACCAAGGGATAAAATGTAAATTCTAGATTTATACTATAAAGAATTATGGAGTTTGGGGTTAAAAAGGTAAACCCTGGATTAGTTTGCAAAGATTATCAAGGGGGAGGGTTGTTTTAGTAAAATTTAGACTTAATTTTTAAAGGAACTGAAAAGGCAGGGTTTAAATGGTAACTTATAGACTTCTTTTGAAGGGGTTTCATGGAGGAGGGGCCGAAATGGTCATTATGGCAAAGATTTGATGGGGGACGGGGTATATAGCTTCATTACCTGTCAAGCCCTAACCCTAAGCCCCTTATGTTGCAACCGCCATCGTCGAGGTTCTCCAGCCGCCGCTCTCACCCTTCTCCGACTTACAACATCGCACCACCACCTATATTGAGGTCTTCAACTACCGGACGCCACCAACCTTTCTCTGTCACCGTGCAGTCGCGATTGAGGTTGGAGACCGCTGGAGTAATTCGTTCTACGTTGGAAGGGGGCAGGGCAGTCAGAAGTACCGATGTGAACCGCCAAACCCAATCGCCGTCGTGTGGAAGAGCCTACTGCCGCCGCTCCTTCGCCATTAACGCCACGACGTCGCTGCCGGGGTTTCCTGTCGGAGGTTTCGCACCTTCCTTGTCTCCGGGATTCTACTTGCGTTGGTTTTCGGGAGTTGCTGTTAAAGGCCCTATGGTGCTGATGAGGTTTTTGGTCGAATGTAACTGTGAAGAACCACCATGGCGGCCGGACATGGTTTCTACTGCCGATACTCGTGAGTACGCTACCACCACCGGACGCCGCTTGATCGATGGTTGGATCATATGTGTAAGTCAGAACCGTGTAGTAGTATGTGTTTGGTGTTGTGTTCCTGGAGCTTGTGTGTTTGGTTGCTGATCATGTCACACCACGAAACCGATGGCAGAAACGTTCTGGGGCGGAGGACGTCATGTAAAGTATCACAACCAATGTACATAGCAAGCATAGTAAACACAACCATTATATTTCATAGGAATATTTACATTTGTTTGAAAGCAAAGAACTACATGTTTTATCTATACATCAGTATAACAGAAGTAAAGACGAGACTTTTATACGCTCCATCTTCTCCAAAAGATTGCGGGATACCTGTCTAACGAGAACCTGAGAATACAAGCAGTTTTAGAAATATCAACATAAAGCTGGTGAGTTCATAACCATGTTTGAAAGGAAAACCGGTTATTTAATCTTGTGATAAATACTTCATTTCCTTTGATAATGATTACTGTAATATCAAAAACCATTATTACCGAGTTATGAAATACATATGCATGTTTTCCCAGAAAATCCCATATTTTCTAACATGTTTGTCGATTTTCATATGAAAAACCCTGGTTATCACCAGTACGATAAGAAAGCCATAAGTTAAGATCCCTGGAATACCCTCCAGTACAAAAGTATGTAGTTTTACTATATAAAACTATAAGTTAAGAACCCTGGAATACCCTCCAGTACGAAAGTAGGTAGTTTTAATACATAAAACTATAGATTAAGAACCCTGGAATACCCTCCAGTACGAAAGTAGGTGTGGGATTGTCAGTCCCGAATAGATCTATCCACAAATTTCACGTTCTCCCTCCAGGAGGCTCTGGTTATACTTCCGGAGAGGATTTACTGGTACCCCGAAGGGTAATACGAAGACAGTCTCACAAGCTAGTATTAACTGATTCACATGATAATAGACCGTTCTCGAGTTTCAAAATCAGTTGGAATAAAGTAGAGTATAAATAATCAAATACGAGATAATTATTTAACAAGATACTCTAGATTAAACATGGATAAACTAAATCAGACATAGTTTATATTATTGACTTTGCATGAAATATGAATCCGTAAAACAAGTAATAAAGATACCAAATTATTCCCATAAAAATTTGAATGATTTGATAAGTTCCCACGCTGCTTTGAAAACTATGTAATTATATTCTAAAAACGTCCCTTATGCTCCGCATATTACAAAAGGGATAAAGTATCTAAAGTTTGTTAGAAATTCGTATAATTACATCAGTTTTAAGTTTCAAAAACCTTTATGATTTGCTTGTATCCCCCCCCTGAAAACATGAAAAACTAGGAAAAGTGTAGGGGTATGAACTCAACAGACGAGAATGTGCCGGATAGGATGCTAAGTGTCAGTTTAGGGCTTGAACACACGCGAGGATCCTATGTAACATGAGGAGATACATAATTGTATCTAATTAGACTTTGAACCACTAATTAATTAATATAACACACTCCGAGATGCGGAAACACTTTATTTCAAGTGTTAGGAGTGATACGGGTTGCATTTAAGGGGGTGTAGGACCTAGATATGGAGTTTACTCTTCAAGAGTAAACTCTTAGAAGAGATTACGGCCCATAGACCATATCACCATGAGTTTACAGCCGTAAACTCATGGGTGGAGTGTTTTTGGGTGCTTAAAGGTCTTATAACACTTGTGGAATTAGGCTAGGTTCAATTATAGGGCATAGGAAGTGATTAAATCATCAAATGGACCATATATGGGAGTTTATGGCTATAAACATAGATTTTACGGCTGTAAACTCTTACTTGTCCCTTCCTTTTGTGTTTTGATGGTTCTAGGTTAAGCACACATGATTCTAGTCCAATATACAAACCATGGAAGGAAGTTAGGGCACCATTTGACCTCTTAAGAGGAGGTTACAGCCAAGGGACCATTCCTTGGGGGGTTTACAGCCATAATCTCCTAAGGTGATTGTTTCCTTGATGTTTAAGGTCCCTACTTCATTGGTGGTTGGTTCTAGACATTATTCCAAGCCATAGGAGGTGTTTAAGGGGCAATTTAACACCTTAAATGGTGTTTACCGCTTATGAATGAGGTTTTACGGTCCAAGAATGTTCTTGGGCCGTAAACTCAAGTTTACTCCCCAAATGACAAGATTTTGGTGTTCTAAGTTCATTCATGCAAGTCCTTAAGTCATATCTAAGCACTGGGAGTGATCTTGGAAGGTTTTGGGGATTCAAAACCCCCTTTATGGGTGTTTACGGTTTTGGAGTATTCTAGGGACGTAAACACAAGTTTTTGATACTTTTGGATGATTTAAACACGGATTTTCGTGCTAAACAAGCTAAACTATAAGTTAGGATTGATTACTTACTAGTTTGGAGCTTGAAAGAGGTGTTTTTGGATCAATTTAGCTTGTAGAGAGAGAGAGAGAGAGTAGAGAGAGTGTGTTAAGAGAGTGGAAAAGCTTCAAATGAAGTCCACTCACCCTTATATAGGGTTTGAGTTTGTGGCCCGGTGGAAATCTACCCGATACCGACGTTAAACGGAGCTTATGGTCGTACCCGATTAAGTATTCGTAACTAAAAATTTTCCAAATGAATATTAGGGGGGGTGTGTTTTCACGTGTTTCTAATGCGTTCCAACACTTATGATGTCAAAATAAAAGTCCCAATTTTATTAACTTAATCCAAAAGTTAACGGAAAATGTTAATAAAAACTAGTTTATTAACGGAAAAAGAGGTTACAATGATGGGATAAATTTCAGGTTATCACATTATCCCCTCGTTAGAGGAAATTTTGTCCCGAAATTTAGAATTAAGATACAAATCATGGAATTGAAAAGAGATGCGAATATTTCTGTTTCATCGAGTCTTCGCGCTCCTAAGTGAATTCGGGTCCCCGCTTGGCATTCCAGCGAACCTTCACTATCGGGATATGGCTTTGTTTCGTACGTTTGATCTCTCGATCCATGATTTCGATTGGTTCTTCCACAAAGTTCAGGTTTTCATTGATCTCGATCTCATCAAGAGGGATCACGAGGGTTTCATCGGATAGACACTTTTTAAGATTAGAGACGTGGAAGACAGGATGGATGTTGCTATGTTCTTGAGGTAGTCGGAGTTTATAGGCTACGGGACCGATCCTAGCGAGGATCTCGAAAGGTCCTATGTACCTCGGGTTAAGTGTTCCGCGCTTTCCAAAGCGTATCATGCCTTTTCAGGGTGATACCTTCAACAAGACACGATCTCCAACCTGGAATTCCAAGGGTTTCCGTCGTTTGTTGGCATAACTCTTCTGTCTATCTCGTAAAGCTTTCCATCGATCTCGGATTTGAATGATCTTTTCGGTGGTTTCGCGGATGATTTCAGGACCAGTGAGAGCACTATCGAGGACTCGGCCCTTAGCTAGCAGCGTGTCCCCTACCTCGGCCCAACACAGAGGGGATCTGCACCTGCGACAGTAGAGGGCTTCGAATGGGGAAGCCTTGATACTAGTGTGATAGCTGTTGTTATACAAGAACTCGATTAAGGGTAAATGAGTGTCCCACGACTTTCCGAAATCGATGACACATACTCTCAAGATGTCTTCCAGGGTTTGGATTGTTCTCTCACTCTGTCCATCGGTCTGAGGATGATAAGCTGTACTCATATCCAGCTAAGTTCCAAGAGCTTTCTGAAGGGACTGCCAAAATCTTGAGGTAAACCTGCTATCTCGATCGGAGATAATGGACACAGGCACACCGTGTAGTCGGACTATCTCTTGGATGTAGATTCGCGTAAGTCTTTCCATCTTGAATGATTCTTTAATCAGAAGGAAGTGAGCGGATTTTGTCAAACGATCGACAATTACCCAAATGGTATCGTACCCACTCGGAGATCTGGGTAACTTGGTGATGAAGTCCATGGTAATCATCTCCCATTTCCACTCAGGTATCTCGGGCTGCTGGAGCAGACCCGAGGGTTTCTGGTATTCAACCTTCACTTTGGTGCAAGTCAGACACTTGCCCATGAAGGTAGCGATTTCTGCCTTCATGTTTGGCCACCAGTATAGCTTCTTGAGATCCAGGTACATCTTGTCCGAACCTGGGTGCACAGAGTATCTGGTCTTGTGAGCTTCGTTCATAACAACCTCCCTGAACCCTCCGAACTTTGGGGCCCAGATTCTATCTATGAAACAATAGACTCCGTCACCTCTGATCTCAAGATTCTTATCCATACCTCTCAGAGCTGATGGGTTTAGAGCATTCTAACACTTCCTAAGTGTACATGCAACCCTAATAACCTTGAATCTACGTTTTCTCTATATACATGCAAATTTCTATTTCAACGTTATTTCCTAACTAGCATGGCATGGGGAATACATAACACATAAAAACTAGTAGAAATACATACCTTGTTGTTGCTTGGACTCCTTCAAGACTTTGTGAGCCTAGCACCCCAAATGTTGTGCCTCAAATGCTTCACACAACACTACAACCTTGGAATAACTAGACAAAATACTTCTACACTTCAAAATTGGCTATGCCCTCACAAGAATACTCTAGTGTCTGATTTTCCTAGCCATGGGGTCCCTTTTAAAGTGGTGTCACAATTAGGGTTTCATCATGAAGACTCATAATTGTCATGACTCTTCCATTCTCATGACCCATGGGTTTGTAACTCCCATGAACTATCCATGGAGCTGCAAATGGTTATACCCATAACCCATAAACCATGGATCATTTAATCAACTATAAAAGTTTAGATGATTGTCATAATCAACCCCATATATTTAATTAGTTTCAACTTGATCACCATATTAATACTTAAATTAATATTTGATCAAGAGTAATTAAATAATACTATTATTAATATATTAGAACTTATAATATATTAATAATCATAAGTGTCTTATTCTCTCATTTTGTCTATCCAAGTATTGCAATGCCGTGTAACCCAAATGGACCATGCCGGGTTAGGTCAAGTACATACCAAATAAAGTTATGGACTTAGACACTATATCCAACAGTCTCCCACTTGGATAAGTCTAATAACTATATTTGCAAATATGACTTCAAAATCCGACTAGTAATCGTAGCTCTTTCAAAGTCTCTTGAAACTGAGATGATGATGATACGCCATTTCAGATAAGTGATCATATAATCCTCTATCCTCATGATATCAGCCGGACAAACACATGGAACATGGTCTTACTTATTGTCCAACATTTGTTACTCGATCTCTGATTTGTTTCTACATAGAACTAAATTGAACACATCAATTAGGTTCTGAACGGGCCCGGTACGTAGGTCAAAACCAAATCATCGAGGGGCCCTGATATCACTTTTATTTCTAGAAGGAACAGATAAACTTCGACTGATATGCTTGTACTAACCACTTGTTGAATTATTCACAAAGGCACGTTTTATAACATCGAGTTACCAATGCCTTTTCGTACAATGAATGAATAACCATCTCATAGTCAACAACTCATATCTCTAGGTTTGAAGATTTATATGATATTACCATCTCACGATCACTCGAGATAAATTCCATGAAGTGATGCAAGTGAGCATGGGTTGAATTCAATACTCAGCACTTATGAGTACTCATGAATGTTTTAGCAACCATTGCATTGTCTAAAGCACTTTAGACAAATCATACAAGCCAAATTCATGACAGTCTTGATTCATATCTACTTCCAACATATGACTGACTGTGGATGGTTTCAATAATATGATATATACGATAACATAATTATTCTGGAAGTCAAAACATGCAAAGTGAAACACAAGAATAATACTAATCTTATATGTCCCCAACACTTTGAGTGTAAATAAAACACCTTTTATTTAAGCACCATATTGATTACTCATTATTTATGTTTCGTTTAATCAACTTTATGCTTGAATTAAAACATTAGTTGTCCCATGCTCCAAGCATGTACACTATGGTTTTGCAAACAACAATTATGTCATACTCCAAGTATGCATACTATGTTTACATATGGTCCTCTCTTTTTGAAATAGATCAATTGACAATATTCCATTTACTATAATATGTTAGATTCTAAACTTATATGCAATGATCCCCTTGTAGTGACTATGCACAGAAGTCACAAAGACTTGGCAACATACATTACAAAGTATTCCAATGGAAAACAATTCCATGGAAATGAAGTCTCAAATTCAAAGTACATTCCTTTGAACATCCTTCTTATCATTAAGTTCTTTAATCTTACACAGATTCAAAAAATAACTTACACCTATGGAGACAATTCCATATTACCATTTTGACCATCACTTCTGAACAAGAGTTGCCTCTTTTCAAAATATGTCTATATGGTCCTTACTCTATACTTCTAATTGTCCATGAGCAACCAATCTTTGGTAAACCTCAGATTGTCCTCGACAATTTTGCTTAATTATTTTAGTCATTTCCAGTTCTATTCCTTTTTCCATCTGAATGCCCTAGGCATTTGGAAAATTTAGAATGGATGAATATTATAGCACATGTAATCAAACCTATACCCAAAGCATATGGGACATGATTTATGCTGTAAATTTTTTTTTGCCATGTTCTCACAATTCGAACTATGAAGAGGTATGCCGTAATCATAATCGAATTTTGAGACCGCAACATATATAGAAATTTCTTATGTTGAACAATTCCAACATAACATTCATATATATCCTTGACTAAAGTTGATAAAACTCAATCTAAGCTGGTAGAATTGGAATGAAGTATAAAATCCTCTCCCTTAATTATAGCAAACAACTTTTTAAAGCAAATTGAAACTTTTGTTTTCTATAATTAACATTGCTAACTTACAATACTTAACATAATCATCATGCTCCCACTAGCATAATGATTACTAGCATAACACTTTATGCTCCCACTAGCTTTGACATGTACTGACAAATCAACTGGACTTCTAGAAATCAATACTTTATTGACTTTCTTACCAAAGTTCATATTTCTGATACTAGATTGCTTTGATAAGACTTTATAAAAAACATACGCCTTTCCTCACATGTTTGTCTAGAACTTTTGGAATTCTCACTAGTTAGTGTGTCGGTTAACCACACACGCTCCATTAACTATATGAGAACGCAAATATCACAACCACTATCTACTTAAAATCTTCTTAGTGGAAGCGTTTCCTCACCATCATTTTCATGAATCAAAGAGAAACCTTATGACATTTAGATTTTATGGTGTATGTGTTTTTTTCCATGTGAATTTTGTCAAAACCATAACCACAGGACTAGGTTAGTGACACTTCCAAATTCATATGGACTGAACTTGTGTAATCTTAATTTCTTGCCACCCGACAACACAAGGGCCTACCATTGCTTCCAGGTTGTTATGCAAACAGTCGAGAACTCTCAGAACTCTAATGCAAAGCCAACCTTAACTGGGATGAGCACAGAATATGTCAACATGATAGGTTACAAACCTCAAGTCGTGGGCTAGTGATTAACAAATCTCTTGATTAGTTCATGAACCTATCTTAAGATCTTTTTACGACTCCCACTGACCTCTTGACATATATGATTCTCTTTGTCAAGAACCATTCCTTTACAAAACAAATATTCAATAGTTAGTGTGGATTCTTATCAAGTTAAACACTTCCCATAATTGGACTTAGTTGGTCTTTGTTTTATCCAAAACATCACAACTAACCAACCTCAAATGTACAAGAGTAGGACACATCTTACTCTACATTTGATAAGTGTTATAAGCTTTCTAAAGATTATGTCACCCAATGGCTCAGTCTTGGATTATGACTCTAAGATTTGATTTTGATGTATGATTTATCTTTTGATTTAACCATTTCAAAAACTCATGATTCCTCTCCTTAGCCAAACAAATGAACTAAGGTGTCCTTAGAGGATCAATTGTGATATGGTTTCATAATCACTAAGATAATCATAAAACAAAATACTAAAGTACTCTCCCATCACTTCAGATTGGAGAAGCTTTTATCTTTCTGCCTTATTTGATTCTTCTTACTCATTCTGTCTATCATTGACACTCTTTAATGATCCAGAATTACACTTAAACTTGTAAGTATAAACATATTTACTAAACTTTAGTAAATCATAATGAATAATCTTATCATCCTTTGTGGTGGACCTGACCAACACACAACCAAGTGTACCCAATCTTTTTGTCCTTCACTTGACTCATATGTACATGTGAACAAGGAATTAGTCTTAATTTCCCAAAGATGAAAACTTCTCATTCATCATACAATACAAGTTGCATGATTCCAAGTTTCTATCCAACTGAAACTCGAGTGATGAGAATCTTTCCTTATTTGGTAAATTATGACACTACCACTAATGAAAGAATCAAATCCATTTACCCATATTGCTTATCAATGGAAACATATAAGCAACAACCTTTTTCACAAATGTTATTGTAAGGATACTTAAAATAAATAAAATCAAAACCATTTTCTTTTATTTTAAAACTTTGCGGAAAACTTATCCTTACAACCCATATGAAAACCATGTTGTTATCTATTCCTAAGCAATATGTTTCAACTCTTAAGTAACAGCTCAAAATTCTAATCACCGAACCATGCGATCAAAATCCCTCTTCACGATCAGAATCAACATATACTTCCTTTAAGTTTCTTCACTTTTCTTTGATTCTTAAAACGTCAACACGTGACCCAGTCACATCATGCAATAAGAATCTCATAATAGAAACTTAATAGAGTTAGACGATGGACTTTACCTGAAGTAGAGTCAAACATTTGACTTTACTATCCTTATGGACTTTTAGGTAAATTAGGCAGCTTTGCAACCAATGCCCTTCCTTTGGCAACATAAACATATGGACTCTTTGGAAACGGTACACGGGACTATCACAGACTTAGCCTTTCTTTTTACCATTTTGTCAACCGAGTTGACTATGGCCAATCCCTTTCAATTGGGAAGAGAAAGGTTTCCTGGACTTCCAATGTTACCATTGTCAATGTCCATGGAAGTTTGGGAAGTTGATCTTCCAATCAAATTTTGCTTTACCAATGCCCCAAATCATTGCTGATTCAGCATCATCAAGCAAATAGGTAAGATCATTAAGGGTCATGTCGTGATCTGTCATCAGGGAGCGACCAAGCCAACAGCCAGCTACCTTGAGACTTCGACACCCGACTCTCCCGGCTTGTCAATATGTAACTTAATCTCCAAGACCTAAGCACATATAGACTTTGTTTGCCAATAGGGATTGAGTGACTTAGAACTTATCATGTCTTGAAACTTGTGGGATAGGGAGATTTATTGGAGTAGGTGAAGGAAGTGAAGTATGATTTTCAGTCCCACTAATGCACAACAAAGGGATTGATCTTTCACCTTGATTGCCATTCGGGATATCATCTTCATTAGGAAGCTTCTTCCTAAAGATTTAGGAAGACCATAGTTGTCTTAACTAGACATCTATAATGGGAGAAATTCAAGTTAGTTGATTTAAAGTCCTTAATATAACACCCAATATGAAATATTAAGGCTAGGACCCAATAACCTATTTATAACTGGAAGAGGGATGCCGTAATCCAAATTATAAAATAGTTAAAGGTAGGTAAATGACGATTTACCAATTTCCACCATGAAAAACGAAATATAATTAAGTTTTAATTGGATTTGAAACTCCTAGATCTTTTGAGATACATTGAACTTTCAATGGCATGTTTGAATCTCGATTGTGCCCTCTCAAGTTTGTGACTGGGATGCCGAGGATCACAAACTAGGTGTCAATAACCATACAAATTGACTTGGTACCCTCAACAATATTACCTAATCGATGTGTCAGTTAACCACACACGCTCCACTGATCTATAATAAAGTCAAGTTACCCTTTGCCACTCTTACTAGTCCATGTTAGTGTACACACACTCCACTAACGACTTGGTAAGGTACAAAGTGTAATTTTATGGGCTAACACCAATTTCACTTTTTCCTAAAGTAACTAAGATTGGGAATTTTTAATGTATAGTTGCTTTATAATTCATTATACTTTTAATGAGCATTTAAAGTCGTATCCTATCCATTCGGCTAACAACCCTCCACCGATCAAGGAAGCGGTGGGTGAGAGTGGACACCCATTAAGTCACCATTTTATAGGTAACAACCTTATACCCCCCTTATAGACCGACTTCGTGAATGAGGCCTACTAACGGTAAGAATGACATATTCTTATACATATCTATATAATAAAATTATAATAATAGTATAAGTGTTCATATTTAAACTTTTTTAAAAATCTAAGGTTTAATTTGGAATTAAAGTACTAAAGTGTAAGACTTTTCAAATTCCAAAACCTGAGGGCAAGAATTGAAACTATTTCATGTCTCTTCAATTTGTAACTTATGAGTTTTAATGGTTCATAAAAATGAAAACTCTTCATTTTATGAAACCTCTTTAGTTCTTTAATCACAATTTAAAGAAGTGACTTTTGGTTATCCATAACTTGAGGACAAGTTATGGACACCATCACTGCCATTAAGATCATGAATTAAACACACATGGAGGTTACACATAATTCCTATGATCTTCTAAGAACTCATAAGAACACAAATTCTTGTCAAGCAATTTCAAGAAGTCATATAAACAGATACAATACTTGAAAATTGATAAAAGTCATGTAAAATGGGTTAACATAATCATTATCACTTTGAAAAACAGATTTTACAAGTCCAAAACAGATTGGGACAATGATTTTAATCCATTTCCAGCAACAAAACTCGAAAAACTGCCCAGCATGCTCCTACTCGTTGAGTGCAAGAACCTACTCGACGAGTAGGATGAATTTGTTCATGGACTCGGCGAGTCCTCCCCATGAACTCGGCGAGTCCAGTCGTTAGAGTGCAAAATTTTCAATTTCTAAGCAGTTTTGCATCAAGTATACAGAAAACAATCCTAGACTCTGATACCACTGATGGGTTTAGAGCATTCTAACACTTCCTAAGTGTACATGCAACCCTAATAACCTTGAATCTATGTTTTCTGTATATATACATGCAAATTTCTATTTCAAGGTTATTTCCTAACTAGCATGGCATGGGGAATACAAAATACATAAAAACTAGTAGAAATACATACCTTGTTGTTGCTTGGATTCCTTCAAGACTTTGTGAGCCTAGCACCCCAAATGTTGTTCCTCAAATGCTTCACACAACACTACAACCTTGGAATAACTAGAGAGAATACTTCTACACTTCAAAATCGGCTATGCCCTCACAATAATACTCTAGTGTCCGATTTTCCTAGCCATGGAGTCCCTTTTATAGTGGTGTCACAATTAGAGTTTCATCATGAAGACTCATACTTGTCATGACTCTTCCATTCTCATGACCCATGGATTTGTAACTCCCATGAACTATCCATGTATCTCCAAATGGTTATATCCATAACCCATAAGCCATGGATCATTTAATCCACTATAAAAGTCTAGATGATTGTCATAATCAACCCCATATATTTAATTAGTTTCAACTTGATCACAAAATTAATACTTAAATTAATATTTGATCAAGACTAATTAAATAATACTATTATTAATATATTAGAACTTATAATATATTAATAATCATAAGTGCCTTATTCTCTCATTTTGTCTATCCAAGTATTGCAATGCCATGCAACCCAAATGGACCATGCCGGGTCGGGTCAAGTACATACCAAATAAAGTTATGGACTTAGACACTATATCCAACAAGAGCTTCATTCGACATGTTTCTGGTTTTAGGGCTTCCAAATGAGCTTCTCGGATTTGCACGGATAAGAGGGCATGGATGGTCATTGTCAGTGTCTTCCCTGTGCAACTTGAACTCTCCTTTCGGCTAAGGGAAGTACTAAGCAGTGGGAGAGGTTTAGAGAGAAGTTACAGAGAAAGAGAGAGAAAGGGAGAGAGAAGGGTTAAGGTGCGAGGAAAATGGGGTGCCCTCGCATGGTATTATAGGGGGTTGATCCTTGGAACGCAAGGCATTCCTCGGAGGGACGCTACGTGTTCTAGGTACGCTACGCTTACGAGGGTATGTTTTGTGTACGAGGGGGCAC
This sequence comes from Lactuca sativa, assembly GCF_002870075.4. Lineage (NCBI taxonomy): Eukaryota > Viridiplantae > Streptophyta > Magnoliopsida > Asterales > Asteraceae > Lactuca > Lactuca sativa. The sequence continues at coordinate 245,065,794 of NC_056625.2, forward strand.
CTGTCAGCATCCGAAGCGAATACCTTGCGAAGTAAGCAAAGGTTAAGATTCGGCCTCGTCACCCTCTTCGCATCAGCACCCTACCGACTTCTAGATTCCGAAACTTTTGTATATGAGCTCCATTTTCGGCATTCTTTATATCCACGCGTACGTGGCAACGTAATCTACAACTTTCGTTTAGACTCTGTTGGCTACATTTGAATTTGTTTTTAAAGTTATATTTTAACAGGCCTAGACAGGTAAAGTCCGTTAAAAATTCATAATTTTGTCTTCCGACTACTGTTTTTGTCTATCTTTTTATCATCGAGCCCTTCTTAATGAGATCTTCGATTCTTATTTAGGTTGTATCGGCTTAAAATCGATCGATCTAAAATTCGAATTCCGGGCTGTGTACTGTTATGCGAAATCTTAGAAAAATCATAACTTCCTCATACGAAGTCAGATTTGTACATTCTTTTTATGCACACTCTTGGTTTAATGTATAGTATGACATTTGTTTAGATCGCTAAGGCTAAAAAGTATTTTATCGCAATCTCAGTTTTTACGATTCCTAGTGTCGTACCGGTATTGCCATAAAACTGGACATAACTTCTTCGTTATAACTCAGATTTCGGCATTCTTTATATGTACGGAACCCATGTGACATATACTATAACTTGGTTAAGATTATTTACTCTAAATAATCTTCTATTAAAAAGTAATTTTTGACGCTTATTGTCTCTAAATTGACTAGCCCAAATCTGCGTTCGTTACAATCATCTCCCTCTTATGATGATTATGTCCCGGAATCATCAACAAAACAAGGGTTGTATACTGACTCCATACGTTATTTTTTCATCCTAGGTAATAACCATAACTCTTATGTCCTTTCAAATGAGTATCTAACTCTTGGACTTGCTTGACTGTTGGCTTTGCTCAATCTTGCACCCACTCTCTATCACACGTTGGACTTTCAATTGTAACCTTCGAGTTACAAAATCAATCCTTATTGGAGACTCCTTCTTCTCCTTAAGATAAGTTCTTTCATTCGATTTCCATAATAGACCGATGGGTCATGTTCTGATGACCTCTCATCATATGATGTAATGCTTAGACTCAGGTCTTTGAGTCCAATTCCATAGTGGAATATACCTTCCTTCATGTTCTAATGTGATATAATCATATTCTAGCATGTATCACTTCTATCTACGAGCTTCTTACTTTAACAACAATCACGATACTTCTACTGATCGTTTCGATTATCTTTCATTACGATCTTCTGGCTTAAGCCAGATACTACGTCGAACTTGGTTCTCTGAACCACATAACATACTCGTCTCAGTCGGACTCGATTTGATATGACAACTAGGGTCGGAATAACAATCATCTTCTTAGCCATTACCGAAACAATGGTAATGACATATTTGAACAAAACAGAATCAATTACTAGCTTCTTGATAACCTTGTAACTTTCCTTGATACAAGTGCGAGTCCCATGCTTCCGATAGTATAGGCCTCTTCTACCTTTCACACCTACTCATACTTGTCCCAAGTATTGTCTCGCAGTCCCCAAGTTCTTATTTACTAAAACCATAAAACAATCTAACACATACAAATGTGTCCAAATAATCATAAAAATTTCCCTAGACTCTACTAGGACTTCTTCCATGCGTCTCTTCAATCATCAATTTTGCTTCGACTCAGTTGGTGGTGGAAATGTCAGATGCTGGGCTAACTTCATGGATTATACCAAAAATTCTTTCTGTCTTCCAATTGAAAGTGTACTTCTACTGTACTAGATGTATTATTTATTAGACTCATTCGAAAGTCTAGATACCACTCTTATGATATCTTCTGAAAGGTATCATTCACCATCGTAAGCCTTCTCATTTCCTCTATTTGCCCAGTCCGCTACAATTCCTTATCATGAAATTTTATACACCAAAGCAGGCGTTCGGTGTATCGAGACGAGAATACAGATAGAGAAGCTTTAGACGTGTAATCCTCCTAACTACTCCAAAAAGTTACATTCCAGTTCTAATATCGTAATTAAACATTTAGAAATCTGAACACATAAAGTTTCCAGATCCGGTAGGCAACAGACCATGGATGCGATCAAATAATAGCATAGAAGGTGTCTTTATAGCTCTAACATAATTCATTTAGCACATAAAGGAAATTTAGGCATCTTTCCTAAAATAAGCTAGTGAATGTGTCTATTCGGGTGTACTATCTAATATATTAGACACACTCCTCACGATCATCGCTTAGCATTCCTATGTTTAAGTCTAGAAATTTCCTACAAATTCCTAGTTCGCTTAAACTAATGCTCTAATACCAAGTGTGAAATACCCAAATTCACGGTCTGTTTTATCGACTTTGCCATGAACCTTCCTAGCGATGTTAGCTTTTCGTTCAAGCTCTATAAGTCTTTCATTGTCTTGGGTGTTTGTGCCTCCAGTAGTGCTTTTATTTTTTCTAGGTTAGCTTCTATGCCCGAACACACACTTCTTGGGATTGAGTTTTATGCCGGTCCGCCTTAGTTGTTTCAAAGTTTCTTTTATGTCTTTCAGGAAATTGTCATTGTCTTTGCTCTTGATTAACATATCATCAAGATACACCTCTATGTTCCTTCCTATCTATTGTACAAATACTTTTTCTACCAACCTTTGGTATGTTGCTCCTACATTTCTCAGTCGAAATGGCATCATTTTTTCACAGAATGTTCCATTTTCCGTGTGCAAGGTCGTTTTATCCTCATCTGCCATCACCATCTTTACTTGATAATACCCTTTCCAAAAAGGATTTCCATTTAAATCCTCCTAACGACTCAATCTTTTGTTCTATCTCTGGGAGTGGGTAGCTATCCTTCGGGCATGCCTTATTGACATCCGTGAAGTTGACACACATCCACATGGTGCCATCGTGCTTCTTTACCAATATTGGGTTTGATATCCATTTTGAGAATTATGTAGCCATCATAACTCCTACCGTGACATCACCAAATTCACGGTTATTTTAGAAATTTTATTTATGCTTATTTGAAAATCAGAGTATTCATTTTAAAGAATAATATTGTGTAATTTGTTCGCAGAAAACATGATAAATATATTATTAAAGCATTTCCAAAGAAATGTATTTTTGTTTATATTAAAACTTTGGGATGTGATCGTCAATACAGAAACATAAGCATAAACAAACCTTACATTTATTTATATTAGTGATTTACATCTCCTTTAATCTCTCAGTGTAATCTAGCTTCGTATCGACACCGATGATACAAATAAACTGAGTGGGTCAGGTTGGGAAACCTGGTGAGTACATAGGGTTTTCAACTTATAATAATAAAGTTATTATGTTTCATCATCAAACAATTAACCCAATTACCCATCCCCATTATCTTCTTTATTTCTTAAGGATCTACCCTAAGAATCATCTATCATCTACTCATTCATTCCTAAGGATTATCCTAAGGAATAGGCACGAAGTCCATCGCTGCCAATGCACAGCTGCCAATGTTATCTATTAGGCACAACTGCCAATATTATCATTTAGGTACAACTGCCAGGATTATGACGTTCTCTATTAGGCACAGCTGCCGATATTACCCTTTAGGTGCAGCTGCTAGGATGTTTAGAGTGCATCGTAGTTCAAAAACATATACAGGTTGTGGCGCAGCAACCAATGTTCATCTATAGGACGCTAAATCCATAGCTGCCAACGTTCATCAATATCATCTTTCATCCCTCATCATTCATTTACTCTTCTTTACCCAATATTTTTATATGTATAAAATACATATATATCTTACGTCAAATAAAACATGTATATTCGGTTTGTCCAACATAGATATCAATAACACAGATAATATGCACACAAAGCATGTAATTTATATTAAATACTTAATATCTATGTATAAGATGAAAGTAGCTATGCGCTCATTTGTTAAAGTGATGATTCTCAACTCGGGCAACGCTTCGTTTTTAATAATTCTATATTCCTTGAACAAAACTTAGTATTATTACCACTAAATTTTAGTCTAATATTTATTGCGACTATTTACGAACGATATCATTTTATAAGTGTTAAACAACCACTATGTACAGACATGGGCCTGACATGAAACACCGGAGGGCATGACCATTTTGGCATTATAGCACTTTTGAAATCCAACAACCCTATGTGGCCCTTCAAACCAGATTCCCCGAACCGCGAGTAGTTTAAAGATATTATAATAACACTTTATATATATATATATATATATATATATATATATATATATATAGAGAGAGAGAGAGAGAGAGAGAGAAAGAGAGAGAGAGAGAGAGAGAGAGAGAGAGTTTATAGGTTCATAATAACAATAATAAACTTAAACATAAGCTATACTTAGAGTAGGGTAAGTATATCTCAGTTATCGGGGGTTTGACTAGGAACCGGGCTCTGCGGGGGCAGAACTTCCGAACCGAAAAGCTCTTCTTCTCAGAGCCTTCTGGCGCTCCGAGACTCACCTCATAGCACTTGGGAAGTATTAAGGCTTGGCAGAGGTTTAGAGAGAAGTTAGAGAGAGAGAGAGAGAAGGGTTAAGGTGTGAGGAAAATGGGGTGCCCTCGCACGGTATTTAAAGGGGGCTGATCCTCAGTACATAGGGCATTCCTTGGAGGGATGCTGCGTGTTCCAGGTATGCTGTGTATACGAGGGGGGTGGGGCACCTGTCGGCATCCGAAGCGAAGACCTTGGGGAGTAAGCAAAGGCTGAGATTTGACCACGTCACCCTCTTCGCATCATCACTCTCCTGACTTCTAAATTCCGTAACTTTCACATAGGAACTCCGTTTTTGACATTCTTTATATCCACACGTAGGTGGCGACGTAATCTACAACTTTAGTTTAGACTCCATCGACTAATTTTGAAGTTTTTTGAAGTGATATTTTAACAGGCATGTATAGGTAAAGTCCGTTAAAAATTCATAACTTTGTCATCCGGCGTCCGGTTTCATCTATCTTTTTATCGTCGAGCCCTTATTAATGAGATCTTCGATTCTCGTTCAGATTGTGTCGGCTAAAAATTGATCGATCTAAAATTCAAGTTCCAGGTTGTGTACTACTATGCGAAATCTTAGAAAATTCATAATATCCTCATACGAAGTCTGATTTGGACATTCTTTTTATGAACGCTCTCGGTTTAACGTATACTATGAGTTTGATTTAGATCGCTAAGGATAAAAAGTATTTTATCTCACTTTTTACGATTCCCGGTGTCGTGTCGGTTTTGCCGTAAAACTTCGACGGGTCATAGATTCTTCGTTATAACTCGGATTTCGGTGTTCTTTATATGTACAGAACCATTGTGACATATACTACAACTTGGTTACGATTATTTACTCTAAAAAATTTTCTATCAAAAATTCATTTTTGACGCTTATTGTCTCTAAATTGACTAGCCCGAATATGTAGGGCTTACACCTACTGATACCAAGTCTCTTAGTTCTTTGTTTACTATCTCATTTCTTTCCCTCTCAATGATGCGTTTCTTCTAAATGACGGGGCCATGGCTGGGATTTATATTAAGCCGATATTCTATCAATGTTCTAGGAATCCCAGTCATATCCTCAAGTTTCTATAAGAATGCATTTGCATACTTCCTTAATAGAGATATCAGCCCTTCACGCAGGTTTTCGGAATTTATGTGCCTATTTTTATCTTTTGATCTTCGTGCCTTTCATTGATAACGAGCTCTTTGGTGTTTACCGACACAATTCCTTCCACTATGATTGGTTCAACTACGCTAGGTTGTACAACATGAATATTTTTCGAGGTCCTGTCGTTGTGGTCTGAACTATCATGATACCTTTGTCAGAGGGAAATTTGAGCAAACCATGTACCATCGATGGTAACGCTTGTAGCTTCTATAAACCCATTCTTCCTAACAACATGTTCTAAGGGGATGGTACCCTTATTACAATACATTTTGTTAGGATGGTTTTCTGCATCGATCCCCTATAATCATTCAAAGTGAATGGTGATGATATTTTTCCCACTTGCCATACAGACTGACCCGCAAACCCTACCACAGCTGATGTGGCAGGTTGCACGTAATTTTGGACATCTCTTGGTAGGTACTTCAATTAATTCTCATTAATGATATTGATCGACCTCTCGTTATCTACGTAAATTCTCCGTATCAACGTTCTTCCTACTGCTCCTATGATTATCAGAGGTTTAATGTCATGGTGATAAAAAGGTACCAGATTGTGATGAATGAACTCGATCTTGACCACCTTTCGTTTCTTGGTTAGTTTACTACTAGATTTTCCTCCTTGTATCATGGAAATCTCAACGTCATATGTTTGTCTCCTCTCCTTCTTTGGGACCCACTTTTCTCCTTTTCTAAACATCTGACTCTTTCCTTTTTCGTTTTTTAGACTTTCACAATCTTTTGTTGCATTACCCAACTTTTTAAGAAAATCACAATACTTGTTCAGATCTCGAGGTTATTTTATGCTTCTGTCGGCATTAGCCTCTTTTTAGAGCCTATACGGACGTATGCTTCATGTGTTTCTTATGGATATGGCCGATATCCGCCGTTTGTTCTACTTATTCCTTTCTGAGTGAATCTTCGGTTTTGATTGAACTGAATGTTGTTATTGGTGAACGGTGAATGATGTTGTTTGGTCCATTCCCCCCCCCCCCCCCCCCTTATGGCTGCTTTTCCCTCTATTCTCATTTTTTCTACATTTTCTGCTTTATGACATAAGAAACAGTTAACTTTATGTATCATCTCTTTCGTGTTTATCCAATCTCTGCTTACTATGTTTCAAAACAAGTCTCCTTCTAAGAGCCCACAGGTAAAAGAAGCTATGATCATAAGATCATCTCCTGTCGGCATTTTCGATTGATTTTGTTGAACCTCTTGAAGTAGGCTTTATTGAATTCTCCTTCACTTTGTCGGCAAGCGAATATTATGTGTGCTTGTTGTTGCAAACCTCCTTTTGTTGTTAAATGAAACTATTGCAGAACTTTTGGCATAGTTCTTCGAAACTTCCTATACTCTTAGGAGGTAGTGTGACAACCCGGAACTTCTCTCTTGTACACGTAGTCAAATAAATCCATATTCAACTTGCTTTGTTGCTTTCTTGTATTGCTCAAGGGGTCATTTAAGTGTTCTAAGCTCGAGTATGACCAAGGTTGAGGTTAGGAATGAGTCCGCGTGTCGTATAGTGAGAAAATCGGGCCATACACACCTCTAGGAGGAGTGTACGGCCGTACACCTGGGTGCGCGGCCGCACACACACTCCTTGGCCACACACTCACTTTTTGGTAGTACTCTCTCCCCTATGTAAAGGGTAGCCCCTTTCCTTTCATTCCTTTGACACCTTGGCAGCACACAACACTTTTCCTCTCAAGTTTCTTTGACCCCAAACCTTCCAAAGCTTCAAGAACATGAGTAATTCATCCTCTAACTTGATATCCATGAAATACCTCTCTATCTAAGCCTTAAATGTGCAATAATCGACATGTTCTTCATGTTGGAAGTGAGTGCAGCCGCACACCCTTAAAACACCCTCCAAAGTGAGAGTTTAGCTTCCATATTCGAGATAGACATGCCCCTAGCCTTGTTGCACCTTGGAATGGGCATTTTGGATGTCATCTTGTAGGGTGTATGACCGCACACACCTGTGTACGGCCGCACACACCCAAGTGTGCGACCACACAATCAAGTGTGTGATCACACACACATCCTAGGGCCACAAACCCACTTCTAGGACCCTTATCGTGCACTACAACTGAGTATAGACGTAGAATACTTCATGGATGCAAGTATGGACCTTGAGAACACCTCAAAGGCACCCTCTATCTTGATTGTACGGCCGCACACCCATTGGGCCACACACCCATGGCCGCACACATACTCAAGGTGTCCATACACTCCCTTTACTCAATCCTACAAGGTTCTATCACTTGGTGCAAGTAGTCCCAAGTCCCTAGAGTGATTCTCTATCGTATCTAGTAGTGAAATACCTTCATTTGACTCCTATGTGTGTCATTACATATTATTAGAGTCAAGTTGAGTTCAAGGTTTTACTTGACACTCAACATCCCGTACTGGTCTTTCGTTCAAACCACTCGCTCAAGGTGAGTTCATACCCCTACGCCTTTTCCGTGTTTTTACTGGTTTTAGGGGGAGAATACAAGCCAAACCATAAGTGCCTTTGTAAATTAATACAAAGAGCTTTTAACAAATATAAAACTCACACAATTCTCATACTTTAACCCTTTTGTACTATGTTGAGCATAAGGGGAGTTTTACAACTTATCACTAAATTGCATAGTTTTCCGGACTCGATATTCACTATGCTATACATGCAAACGATAATCGGTATAGTTTTGGATTTTGCGAAACATAACAAGTACAGAAACTTTCACTACTAAACATATACACTACAACCTATATATTTTCCAGTTTACATCACCACATGAACATGGCATTCATAACTATAATTGACACTACATATGGATTTCACTATGGTATAACGCTACCACACTACATGTAAACTAGATTGTACGATTCTGTGAGGCACTACTTCAACATTGTACCCTTAGGTGTACAAGGATAAATCCTATCATAGTATAACCAGAGTCTCCTGGAGGGAGAGAGTGAGATTTGTGAATAGATCTAATCGGGACTGACAATCCCACACCTGAACTGCTAGCTACAGTTAGGCAGGCATGTCTGGGGTGAACAAATGTCATTTAACTCAACGCCTGAAGAATGTTGGAAAGGTCTCTAGGTCGAATCAAGTATGGTTATACGACTCACAATATGTATAAATCACCTTTGGTTTACAAATTGGCACTCTTCAACAGTTTTATGTATACTAAATAAAACTAATACGAACTACAATCGGAGAATTTCCAGGGATTTCACTACATGGTTTTATTTTAAGTAATAAAATACACTATGTATACTGGCTATAGCCAGGGTTTTCAAACAGAACCGATTATACAATGGCTTCACGTACGAAATTCTTATACTTCATGATTAGCATCAGCTGGTCAAATGAAGTAGTATTTTCGCATATCACTACGGTTTTCAGTAACGAACATTCATGGTTTTATACAGAATTGATAACACTACATTCTCATTAAAGAAAATATCGAATTTTCTTGAAACCATACGAATGATTTTACAAATTCATCAACAAGTTTTTATTTGAAAATACCGCTTATGAACTCACCAGCTTTATGATGATATTTTCAAACTGTTTGTATTCTCAGGAAACCAGTAGACAGGTACCTGCTGGATTTTTTAGAAGCTGGAGCAATAAGAGTCTTATGTTTATATTTTTTTACATACTATTTGATGTAATTCAAACAAGTTTCCGACAAATTCCAAACTGATGTAATCATTTTCATTTACGTATTCACTGTAATGGTTATGTTGCTGTGATTGCTATTATTCATTGGTTGTGATGCTATACATGACGTCCTCTACCCGAGAGCATTTCCGTCATTCTGGTTTTGGGGTGTGACAGATTGGTAACAGAACCCTTATTTATAGCGAACTAGTATACTGAACCTTACGTGGTATACAACTATAAACACTTAGGGGCCTAAGTGCTCTACACTAAAAGTATACTTTCAAAAATATAAGTATTTTTATAAAACATATACGGACATGCATACATAACAGGATCCGTGTCATAGGACAAAACGAAAAGCATTTGGATGTTGAGGCACTGCGGTCAAACCTGGGTAGTTATGTAATGATGCCTAGGGTGAATATAGCATGATCAACTATATTCAGTCAAGACATGACTAACATGTGCTTGGGAATGACAGTGGTGTTACAGCAGGCCTAAAACTTACCAAAAACACTCATCATAAAATACTATAGGAGTATTTTTGCTAGAGCCATTCAGTATAGAGATTCCTCCTAGTGTTGCTACCACTTCCTTCTTAAGCGATAACTTACTTGCATTAGTGACTTTTTGTGTGCTTATCTCTTAGTAGAATGCTTTTAATTTCAGGATGAGATATATCATGTTTCATATATCTTGAGGACTTACCATCCTCTTCTTCCTGATTGTTTCTAGAACAAGATGTCTCCCCGAAGAAGACCCATCAGAAGGAACAATGACATCCCGCCACCACGACCTCTATAATTCGATCCTGTCGTGTTCCAGGCAGCAGTTACCGTAGCAATGGCACAAGTGAACTCTGGTGGGGCTAGAGGTGGAACCGACCCCTAACGACAAGACGGAAGTCAGGGACATCCAAAGGAGTGTTCCTACAAGGACTTCATAACCGCAAAACCAAAGCCCTTCGACGGAAAGGGAGGTGTTATCGCTCTGACTCGATGGCTCGAAAAGATCAAATCTATCTTCGAAATTTGCGCCTGTTCCGAAGCAAACAAGGTAAATTTTGTCGCCCGCACCTTCATCGACAGATTGACCTGGTGGAATGGTCAAGTCAAAACCCTAACTCTGCCCGCGGCTAATGCCATGGGTTGGGAAAGACTAAAGGAACTCATGCTTGCGGAATACTTCCTGAGGGGTGAGGTACAAAATTTGGAGCACGAACTCTGGAATTTGAAGATGAAGGTTTCTGACATCGCTGCCTACACCGCTAGATTCTGTGATATAGCTCTCCTATGTCTGGGAATGGTCACCTCGGAAAGCAAGAAAATTGAGAGGTATATTTGGGGACTGACACAACCAACCAAAGGAAATGTCTTGGCTCCTAGACCGACTACATTTGAAAGCACCAAGGATCTAGCGCAAACTCTGATCGATCATGGAGTCGATCTGGATGAGGCATCAGCGGTCGCCGAGCCACAAAAGGAGAGTGGTGGGAGGAAGAAGAAGTTCAACAACAAACGCAAGGGCCAGTCTCCTCAAGAGCCCTCCAAGAAACAACAAACAGTGGCAGTCCACGCTGATACTACTCCTACTGTTGCTCCAACCACCCAAGCTCCTACCGGTCCTTATGTTGGGAAGCTACCTCTATGCAACAAGTGTAACTTTCATCATCACAGACCCTGCCGTGAGTTGAATTGCCACAGTTGTGGAAGGAAAGCACACACAGCTCGATACTACAAGACACCAACCCAATTAACCAACCAAGCTTCGGGAGCGGGCACTGGTCAAGCTTGTTATGGATGTGGAGAAGCTGGACACTTCAGGAGAGACTGCCCCAAGGCAACAGCTGGTGGCAATACATGGAGAGTTCTGGCAATGGGCCAGGAGGAAGCGGTCGTTGATTCTATGGTTGTTACAGGTACGTTCCTCCTTGACAACTCTTATGCATGCATTCTTTTTGATTCTGGTGCAGAGAGAAGTTTTGTTAGTCATGCGTTCAAACATCTAATCAATCATAAACCCCATCCTTTAACCGAGACGTTCACCGTCGAGATGGCTAACGGAAAGAAAGAGAGCGATAACAACATATTCATAGGCTGTACTCTTACCCTAGACAATTACTCTTTTCCCATTGACCTTATGCCAGTTTCCATAAAAATCTTTGATGTCATAATCGGCATGGATTGGTTGAGCCCCAATCATGTAGATATCCTCTGCTACGAGAAAGCTATCCGCCTCAATCTTCCCTCTGGTGAAACCCTCATGATTTACGGAGATAAGCTTAGCTTGAACTTTCGTATCGTTTCATGCATCAAGGCTCAGAAGTGTCTGCGGAAGGAATGCCATGCATTCCTAGCTCATATCGTTGATGAGACGCAAAAATTTAAAGACCTCGAGAGCCTCCCCAGAGTCAACAATTTTCCTGATGTCATCCCCAAAGACCTCCCAGGAATTCCTCCCGAGCGTTAAGTCGAGTTTCGTATCGACTTAATCCCCAGAGCTACTCCTGTAGCTAAATCCCCTTATCGTTTAGCGCCGACAGAAATGCAATAGTTAGCCAGCCAACTTAATGACCTAATCAGCAAAGGATTTATAAGGCCGAGTTCCTCACCCTGGGGAGCTCTGATCTTATTCGTGAAGAAGAAAGATGGATCCTTTCGGATGTGCATTGACTACCGGCGCTGAACAAGCTGACCATCAAGAACCGTTATCCCTTACCCAGAATCGACGATCTATTCGACCAACTTCAAGGAGCAAGTTACTTTTCAAAGATAGATCTAAGATCACGGTACCATCAGTTGCAAGTTCACGAGAATGATGCGCCCAAAACAGCATTTCAAGCTCGCTATGGACACTACAAGTTTATAGTAATGCCCTTTGGTCTGACCAACGCACCGACAATATTCATGGACCTGATGAATCGAGTGTGCCGCCTTTTCGTAGACAAGTTCGTGATCGTGTTCATCGATGATATACTTGTCTATTCGTGAAGTGATAATGATCATAAACAGCACTTGAGGCAGGTGTTGGAAACATTAAGGGTAGAGAACCTATATGCGAAATTTTCAAAGTGTGAGTTCTAGATAAGGAAGGTAACTTTTCTCGGTCACATGGTTAGTGAGGAAGGCATACACGTGGACCCTTCCAAAATCAAGGGGATTGAGAATTGGTGTGCACCAAAGACACCCACATAAATCCGGCAATTCTTGTGTCTCGCGGGTTATTATCGCAGGTTCATCCAGAACTTCTCAAAAATCGCTAAGCCTTTAACTACCCTGACACAGAAAGGTGTAACCTTTAGTTGGGGAGTCAAGCAAGACACTGCATTTCAAACATTGAAGCAGGCCCTGTGTAGCGCACCTATCTTGTCCCTGCTCGAAGGGAAGGAAGACTTCATTGTCTATTGTGATGCATCCAATCAAGGCCTAGGCTGCGTGCTCATGCAACGAGGAAAGGTTATCGCCTATGCCTCGAGACAATTGAAAACACACGAGGTAAATTACACAACTCACGATCTAGAGTTGGGAGCAGTGGTCTTTTCATTAAAAATCTGGAGACACTACCTTTATGGAACCAAGTGCACTATCTTCAACGACCATAAGAGCTTGTAGCACATCTTTGATCAGAAGGAGTTAAACATGAGACAACGGGTATGGGTAGAGTTGCTCAGTGATTACGAGTGCGAAATTCACTACCATCCCGGCAAGGCCAATGTTGTAGCAGATGCTCTCAGCCGAAAGGAGTATTCAGGGCGTAAGGTGAAAGCGCTAACAATGACCATTCATTCCCATCTATCCGCACAAATCAAAGAGGCTCAGATGGAATCCTTGAAACCCGATAAAGTGGCGGATGAAGCATTGCGGGGAATGGACAAGAACTTAAAGGTCAAGGGAGACGGAGTGTACTATTTCATGAATCAGATCTGGACCCCAAAGTACGGCGGGTACAGAGAGGTTGTCATGAATGAGGCTCACAAGACAAGATACTCCGTTCACCCAGGTTTAGATAAGATGTATTTGGATCTCAAACAACTCTATTGGTGGCGAAACATGAAAGCGGAAATTGCAACCTTCGTGGGCAAGTGCTTGACTTGCGCCAAGGTGAAGGTGGAGTATCAAAAGCCCTCAAGTTTACTTCAGCAGCCAGAAATACCTGAGTTGAAGTGGGAAAGGATAACAATGGATTTTATCACTAAGTTACCCAGATCTCCGAGTGGGCATGACGCCATCTGGGTAATTTTCGATCGGTTGACAAAATCATCCCACTTTCTGCCAATCAAAGAAAACTTCAAAATGGAGAGACTCACACAGATCTACATTCGAGAGATAGTTCTCCTTCATGGGGTACATGTATCCATTATCTCCGACCGAGATAGCAGGTTCACCTCGAGAGTTTGGCAATCACTACAGAAGGCTCTTGGAACTAAGTTGGATATGAGCACAACTTATCATCCACAAACAGATGGACAGAGTGAGAGGACAACTCAGACATTGGAAGATAAGCTGAGAGCCTATGTCATTGACTTCGGCACGTCATGGGACGCTCATCTTCCTCTGGTCGAGTTTTCTTACAACAACAGCTACCATACCAACATCAAGACTGTGCCGTTTGAAGCCCTCTATGGCCGCAAGTGCAGATCCCCTCTGTGTTGGGCTGGAGTGGGTGATACGCAGCTAGCTGGGGGTCAGGTCCTTGACAGTGCTCTCACAGGTCCTGAAATCATCCAAGAGACAACTGAAAAGATCGTACAAATCCGAGAACGACTGAAAGCCTCGCGGTATAGAGAAAAGAGCTATGCCGATAAGAGACGAAAACCCTTGGAATTCCAGATTGGTGACTGCGTCCTTCTGAAGGTATCACCCTGGAAAAGCATGATCCATTTAGGAAAACGTGGAAAGCTGAACCCAAGGTACATTGGACCATTCGAGATCTTTGCTAGGATCGGTCCCGTGGCATACAAACTCCAGTTACCACGAGAACTCAGCAACATCCATCCTGTCTTCCACGTGTTAAACCTAAAGAAGTGTGTGTCCGATGAGACACTTGTGATTCCTATCGACGAGATCGAGTTGGGCGAAGGTCTACACTTTGTGGAGGAACCTGTTGAAATCATGGACCTGGTAGTCAAGCGTACGAAGCAGAGCCGCTCCCGATAGTGAAGGTTCGCTGGAATGCCAAGCGAGGTTCTGAATTCACTTGGGAGTGTGAGGATTCAATGAAGCATAACTACCCTCACCTCTTTCCTAGTTCATGATTTGTACTCCATTCTTGAATTTCGGGACGAAATTCCCTCTAACGGGGGATGATGTGACAACCCGTAACTTCTCTCTTGTACACGTAGTCAAATCAATCCATATTCAACTTGCTTTTTTGATTTCTTGTACTGCTCAAGGATTTATTTGAGTGTTCTAACGTCGATTATGACCAAGGTTGAGGTTAGGAATGAGTCAGCATGTCGTATAGTGAGAAAACCGGGCCATACACACCTCTAGGAGGAGTGTACGGCCGTACACCTGGGTGTGCGGCCGCACACACACTCCTTGGCCACACACTCACTTTTTGGTAGTACTCTCTCCCCTATGTAAAGGGTAGCGCCTTTCCTTTCATTCCTTTGACACCTTGGCAGCACACAACACTTTTCCTCTCAAGTTTCTTCGACCCCAAACCTTCCAAAGCTTCAAGAACATGAGTAATTCATCCTCTAACTTGATATCCATGAAATACCTCTCTATCTAAGCCTTAAATGTGCAATAATCGACATGTTCTTCATGTTGGAAGTGAGTGCAGCCGCACACCACCCTTATGGTGGCCGCACACCCTTAAAACACCCTCCACAGTGAGAGTTTAACTTCCATATTCGAGATAGACATGCCCCTAGCCTTTTTGCACCTTGGAATGGGCATTTTGGATGTCATCTTGTGGGGTGTACAACAGCACACACCTGTGTACGGCCGCACACACCCAAGTGTGCGACCACACAATCTAGTGTGCGACCACACAAACATCCTAGGGCCGCAAACCCACTTCTAGGACCCTTGTCGTGCACTATAACTGAGTATAGACGTAGAATACTTCATGGATGCAAGTATGGACCTTGAGAGCACCTCAAAGGCACCCTCTATCATGAGTGTACGGCCGCACACCCATTGGGCCACACACCCATGGCCGCACACACACACTCAAGGTGGCCATACACTCCCTTTACTAAATCCTACAAGGTTCTATCACTTGGTGCAAGTAGTCCCAAGTACCTAGAGTGATTCTCTATCGTATCTAGTAGTGAAATACCTTCATTTGACTCATATGTGTGTCATTACATGTTATTAGAGTCAAGTTGAGTTCAAGGTTTTACT
Organism: Lactuca sativa; assembly: GCF_002870075.4. Lineage (NCBI taxonomy): Eukaryota > Viridiplantae > Streptophyta > Magnoliopsida > Asterales > Asteraceae > Lactuca > Lactuca sativa. The sequence goes on from NC_056625.2 coordinate 245,081,484, forward strand.
TGACACTCAACATCCCGTACTGGTCTTTCGTTCAAACCACTCGCTCAAGGTGAGTTCATACCCCTACGCCTTTTCCGTGTTTTTACTGTTTTCAGGGGGAGAATACAAGCCAAACCATAAGTGCTTTTGTAAATTAATACAAAGAGCTTTTAACAAATATAAAACTCACACAATTCTCATACTTTAACCCTTTTGTACTATGTTGAGCATAAGGGGAGTTTTACAACTTATCACTAAATTGCATAGTTTTTCGGACTCGATATTCACTACGCTATACATGCAAACTATAATCGGTATAGTTTGGGATTTTGCGAAACATAACAAGTACATAAACTTTCACTACTAAACATATACACTACAACATATATATTTTATAGTTTACATCACCACATGAACATGGAATTCATAATTATAATTGACACTACATACGGATTTCACTACGGTATAACGCTACCACACTACATCTAAACTAGATTGTACGATACTGTGAGGCACTACTTCAACATTTTACCCTTAGATGTACAAGGATAAATCCTATCATAGTATAACCAGAGTCTCCTGGAGGGAGAGCGTGAGATTTGTGAATAGATCTATTCGGGACTGACAATCCCACACCTGAACTGCTAGCTACAGTTAGGCAGGCATGCTTGGGGTGAACAAATGTCATTTAACTCAACACCTGAAGAACGTTGGAAAGGTCTCTAGGTCGAATCAAGTATGGTTATACGACTCACAATATGTATAAATCACCTTTGGTTTACAAATTGGCACTCTTCAACAGTTTTATGTATACTAAATAAAACTAATACGAACTACAACCGGAGAATTTCCAGGGATTTCACTACATAGTTTTATTTTAAGTAATAAAATACACTACGTATACTGGCTATAGCCAGGGTTTTCAAATAGAACCGATTATACAATGGCTTCACGTACGAAATTCTTATACTTCATGATTAGCATTAGTTGGTCACATGAAGTAGTATTTTCGCATATCACTACGGTTTTTAGTAACGAACATTCATGGTTTTATACAGAATTGATAACACTACATTCTCACTAAAGAAAATATCGAATTTTCTTGAAACCATACGAATGATTTTACAAATTCATCAACAAGTTTTCATTTGAAAATACCGCTTATGAACACATCAACTTTATGTTGATATTTTCAAACAACTTGTATTCTCAAGAAATCAGTAGACATGTACCTGCTGGATTTTTGAGAAGCTGGAGCAATAAGAGTCTTACGTTTATATTTTTTTACATACTATTTGATGTAATTCAAACAAGTTTCCGACAAATTCCAAACTGATGTAATCATTTTCATTTACGTATTCACTGTAATGGTTGTGTTGCTGTGATTGTTATTATTCATTGGTTGGGATGCTATACATGACGTCCTCCACCCCAGAATGTTTCCGCCATTCAAGTTTTGGGGTGTGACAGGTAGGCTTGCTAACCAATACCAAGAGGAGCCGTCTAGAGTTCCTACAAAGTACAAACTCCATAACTTTGGGTCTATCGGGATCATCTTGATGGCCCATTAGAAGTTTCAAACATGGTCATCTGGATCTCTTGTTCCACTGTACACCAGTACTCTACGTCCTTACAACCCTTTTGGGATGGGTGTTTCATTGATGTCATCCACAAACAGTGACCCGAAGTTTAAATTCTTGAAGGCTTGATTATATCACTTGGCTTTAACTACTTCTGGCGTCGTCTCTCGATCTCTTTGAGGGCTCTTCTTTGTTTTTTCATGGCGTGAAAGGGATAATCTTACCACCTTTTTGCATCTTTCTTTTTTGCTCGACTTTCCCTCACTTCTCTTTGTTTTTGCCTCTGTTTCATCCGAGCTTTTCATTTGACTGGTATGTATGGAGATTAAATCCCATTATTTCTCCTTATGAGTCTTCCAACTGTTTGTTTCTATATGTTGCTTCCTCATGGCTTTGAAGTTTTTGAAGGCGTCGAACTCTTCCATCTTCATTTCCTCTAGTCCTTCCGTCACAATTTTTCTGCTTTTACCACCTTCATAATCTATGGCACCCCTTCAATATTCCGCATTCTTGTGATAGGACTCGTGTCAATAACTGGGCTCTCTTCGTTGGCTATTTGTTGTGGAGTCCCACGGATGGCGCCACGTGATGCGCCCTGATTTTGGCTTCCATTTAGTATTAAGATAGTTGATTCCTTCATAATACAAGTAACTTAGAGACAACATACATTTCATAGGATAATTGATCGGGAGGGATTCTCGGGCTAACGATTCGATGATAAAGTCAGAAAAGACCTTGTGAAGGAATGTCGAAAATGCGATATATTGTGAATATAGTAAGAAAGATATTGATTGTAAAGTGGGATTATGATTACGTACCTCGTGGGATGATGTTCATCCCCTATTTATAGCCATCTTAAAGAGGTAACAACCTCTTCCTATACCGATCACGTCAGCCATCTTATCGTATTGATGGTCGTACTCCCGAAGGTACAATCGTTTGTATTAACTAGCCGTTCAACAGCTATTCGTCGTTGGTCTGGTGACCCATCAGTCAAATATCCTTATACTACCTGTTTATTGTGAGTTCCCATGTACCATATTATTGTTGTGAACGTTTCTTTGTACTTTTTTCGTTATTTCCTATGATTCGGGAATATACCTGCTTCAATATATATTTAGTTCGGCATATACTTATCCCAATGTATATGGTTAGGTATATGCATGGTTCAGTACTAGAAGGGTATACATGACTTTGGGCTAGGCTATACCCTATTAACCTTGGATTTACATTTCTTACTTTTAGTCTTTTAAACTTTTCTTATATAAAAGTTTCTCCTCGAAACTGAAAATTTTACTTATAGCTTCCAAAATACATTTTTGATTGCATAATCGTACTTATAAAAGTCAATATATTATAAATCTCCCTCTTTTTAGTCATTAAACTCCTAATGAATACCTCTAAACAAAAGCATACACTCTCGAAGAATTCATGGTACATGGCTCACCTCTCAAAAGTTCTATAACATAACCACTTGGGTTGTGTTGACTTGGTAAAACATGTGTAAGATATGGTGGATAACCTATTGACCCATGTTCAAATCCTGACATCACTCAACCCCTGTAGCTAAGCCATGGAGCTTCAAATCCTGGCACCACTCAACCATTGTGACCATGGAAGTTCGCTTGCAGTGACTCCAGGGCATGGGACAAAGCCTCGTGTTTGCAACTGGAGATTAGCCGGTACGCGAAAACGGGCCCGAAAACCCTCGTTAGGGAAGTTCCCATTAAAAAACGTTTCTATAACATTGATTTGTGACCACATGAATTTAGTCACTTATAATGAAGACTTTTTTTCATTTGATCATATCTTTAATAAACACTAACAAATGAAGATTTTATTTATTATTTTTTGCATTTTACATCATTACACTCAAGATTGGACCTATGTGAATTGGACGAAATTTGCGAATTTTTTTTAATCTGGTGTGAAAAGAAAGAATATAATTTATGAACTTGCTCTCCTCATTGTTTGCAAAATACATAAATACCTTCACCATCAAAATAGCCATAAAAAGTTTGTCTTAGCTTTTCTAAAAAAACCCATAAACTAATCTTGCAAAAACATAAAAAACAAGTTCTAACTTTATATTGCAAAGGAGAAGATCCTTAATATGCAAACGTTGAAGGGTGAGGGATTCAACACTAATCTTTAGGTAACCATGTCCCATAGAAACTAATATATAAAATAATAAAAATATAAAACTTCGCATGCAAATTTTCAGAGTATGGACTGGAGCCCTTATGTATGTAACCTCCTTATCTTCTCAAAAATTTCCTTCACAGCTTCCGTGTATAATGCAGCCTCATCTTTATCTTCAAAACCACCATCTTCACTGTTCATAAAACTATCATATTCACCCTGGTGATCTTTCATCTCCATTACAAAAAAAGTTACTCCCTTCATCACGTACCCTGAAACTGGCAGCTTCAAAACGGGAATGTAACAGTATCTCACAATATCAGGATCCTCTATTCGATTCCTCTCAATTTCTGAAGCTGAAGTTGAATGTACCCATTCCTTCACCTCAATGAGTTTTTTCCCACTCAGAGAAAGCCTCCCTCTTCTCCCAGAATCAGTAATGGAAACCTCTTCCAACATTGGTAGATACTTAACCAAGTACAACAACATCATATGCCACAGAATCGCCTCCTCAAGACACATACTCGAAATCTGATGTTTTAGGCCAAAAAATTCATGTATTAACCCAATGTCGTCTTCTTCTTCATCCCCATTTCCATAAAGATAGACTCCATCCTTATCACAAACTGAATCCGGCAACAGACATATAAGCGATTCGATGCTGCTACCAAACTTAACCTTCCACTTGAACAAAAACCCATTATCAATAGACGGAAGTTCGATACATACGTACTTCAATCCTCTAAACATGATAAAGAAACTGATGGCAGATGCAAAGGACTCACCAGTGAAGGCGATGGCATCGACTTGAAGTACAATCGAGGAGAAACGTCTGGAAACCAGATAACAAAAACAGAGGCTTTTCAAATCGATTATTTTGTTGATAATTTCACGGACAATTTCGTCTGGTAAACGACTGAATGGAGAAGAAGCATCTGCGTCTTCTTTGCGGGATTTCAACATTTTCTTCATAGTTCAGGACACCGATCAGGGTCGTCGGGATACTGTAACCCTAACCGTCCTCCGGTTTTAAGAATAAATAGTTGTATATTATTTTTGTTATACCTTGTTAATTTTTATAGTAATAATCATAAATCTATATAGAAGTTCTAGTTTTTTTTTTTTTTTTTTTTTTTAAGAAAATGGTAGTCAAGATTTTTGCATATCAGCATTATATGAGAAAATCATGGATTTTTACAATTTTGAACATGTATAACTTTTTCATACCAAAAATATGTTTAAATTTTTATATATATATATATATATATATATATATATATATATATATATATATATATATATATATATACTAGTCGTGAACCCGCGCAAAGCGGCGGACAGCAAATAGTTTTTTTTTTTAGGAATTAGACGTATAATAGTTAGTTTCACTTTAACTATTAATTTCCTCTAGGATATGGTGACTCGGATTTTAGTATATAAAATGTTAATGGATTATGATATTCATTAGTCCACTATAATTGATACATGCATGAAATACAAATGGTAGCTTTGACAGAATAAGAGAAGTTATAGGTTTTGTTTGTGTTCGGCATTACAAATTGGGAACAATGAATTAAACTAATTTACCTCACATAGTCAAATATTTATAAATAAACTCGCAAGATATATTTGAATTTTATAATATAATTATCTGATTAAAACTAATTTTAAAATAGATTTGGATTTTATGACATAATTTACCTGATTGAAAAGACGTACAAATATATGAAATAAGATGAATAAGAGGAGGCAAAATGATGATTCAAGAGCAAATATATCATCTCAGGCATTTTTTATTATAGTTTTTTAACAATAAGGATAATATTAGGGGTTAGATGAATAAGATGGGAGAAATTTTTTATTTAACTTAAAGGATCCGTATAAAAAGCATTATAAGTCATACTTGTTACTTTGAGTATGACTTAGGTTTAGCTCCAAAGCCTTTTTTTCTTAATTTTTGTTCTGCACACAACACATTTCCATCCATTATAAAGATCCATTAACTTTATATTGGTTATGAGAAATCATTTATGGACCAATGGTAAAATGATCTTTTAAGTGGATGTTATGGGCATACTTTAAAATTACCTGTCCAAAAAATCAACTTTTCAATAAATTAATAAAAAAGTATACCGTACACTCACATGAGATAAAAGAAATATATATATATATATATATATATATATATATATATATATATATATATATATTTGATAAGTTATTTTACATACACGTGTTCTTGAAATGTTTCACAAATAGCCAACAATACTTAAGGCAGATGATCTATAGTAAAAAAAAATAGAGGGGGGTTGCAATGCGGAGTCAGCATAGTGTTTGAAATCCACCTTTGCACCTAACGCGACGTTTAGCTTTTTTCTTTATTTTTATACTATTTGTATTCAGTTTTTGTTTGTTCATAATTTTAGCAAACTCCATCTTTGTCGAGTAATCTAAAGAATTTAACTTCATTTTCTATTTAACTAAACTTCATTTATCCCAATTACGCATAAAAAGCCATTAAGATATCTTTGAAATACATATATATATATATATATATATATATATATATATATATATATATATATATATATATATATATATATATATATTTAATTGAATATAAACAAATGCTATATATCATCTTCATATCATTCATCAACTATATTAATTTATTATTTATTTATACTATAACCAAAAATTATATAAAAAAATACAAATAGTTGAAAAAAACATTCAAAATTTGAAAACCACGGTTTACGGGCTACATTTCTACAAGCATGGAATTTGAATGAGTCCTTCACATAATAAGCAGAAAATCAAGATATGCAAAATTGACTATGAATAAATGATAATACTTAAAGCATCATAATTTAGACATTTTAAAAACCAAATTTGAATAGTATATAAATAATATTATTTTATTCACAATTAGTTGTACTTTAGGCTTAAATACTTGAACGTCTTAAAAAAATATTATTATTATATTGAATCTATTTATGAAAATAGTTAGATTTCTTTTATAAGGTTATATATATATATATATATATATATATATATATATATATATATAGGAAAAGTGAATATACCCATAAGAGTATATAAGGTTAGGTACCCTTAACCACAAAACTACGTAGTTTCGATTATTGGGTTAAATTTCTCAAAAAAAAAAAAAAAATACAATTTCCATAAATTATTTGCTATGTTCCTAATTAGACTCAACTACTGATAACATCAAAACACGTCTTCCATGATACGCTTGATGATCGGCTGCAAATCACGTCTTCCTTGGTCAATCCAATAATCGGTTGCTTATCACAAAAAAAAAATTAGAGAAATTGAATTCAAAGAAATCGATTTCAAAAAAAAAAAAGAAATCTCCATTCAAAGAAAAACCGATTTCACAGAAACCGATTTCAAAATAAAAAAAAAAAAAAAAAAAGTAGTCTAGTAATTTCGAATTTCACCATTAACGAGTTTATTCAAATTGGAATTCAATTCAGCGAGTTCTTAGAAATCACAACTCATAACGAATTGGGTTTGATTAGATCTTTAAAAACTACAAATCGCAGCATCCCCTGTTTTTTCTTCCAGACCACTTCCAAGTAAGTCATTGATCTCGTGTTTTATGGCCTATGTTATGTGTATATGATTACTAAATATCAGCAACATGAACTAATTGTGAAGTTTCAAAGTTTGGATTTTTTATTTCAATTGGAATCGGTTGTAATTTATTTTAATGAATGATTTTTTAGAAGAATTCTTTGAACTTTGGATGAGCACTTTTACACCAGCATCACATCTGATGAGAACGTATTACTTTCCCAATGTATATAACTTTTGTAGTTCTTTATTCTCGGTTTTCATTTGTATTTAAAATTGAAATTTGGCTGCCATTATGTGATTTAAACGAAAGTATGATGCTACAAAAACTAAAAATATCCCATGTTTTGGTTAAGAATACTTCCAAGTAGTTTTTCTAAAACTAACATTGATATGATTATTAAAGTTTTTTAGAATTTAATATTCGAGATTATTGTTACAATGTTCTTTATTATCTAATGAATCTTTTTTTGTTCATGGATTTTAAAAGTGACATTGTTGTTTTTAGACATTGTCATTGCTTGTTATTATGTTTTTTATGTATAATGTTTCCATTATATTCAATATAAAACAATTTTGTGTTAATCTTTTATTTGGAAATATGCATCGTTGTCTACTATAGGTGATAATGAGTGAAGCTGAAGCAAGTAATCAAACTATAGAACCATATATAACCGAAGATATTGACACAAATGATTACATGGAAGCAACATATGACCATGAAAAATTAAACAGTATCGGTGTGAACATTGAATTTGATGAAGATGATATTGATGATGAAACGATATTGGGAAAGATTTTTGATACACCCGATGATGCCTATACATTTTATAATGATTATTCATTTTTGCATGGCTTTGGTATACGTAAAGATGACACAATTAAAAATCCTACAACAAATGAGCCTTTTTGGAAGATATATGTATGCAACAAAGAAGGTTTCAAACGGATGGACAAAAATGATTCAAGTGAAAATGAGAAAAAACGTCGTAGAGATGTGAGAACCGGATGTCATGCAAAGATTCGAATAACAAGACAGGAGGATGGGAAATGGTTGGTGGACTCCTTTAATGACATACACAATCACGACTTGACCATGACACCTACGAAGGTTATGAAGCATCGATCTCATAGCAATTTCCACCGTTCAATAGAAGGTAAATCGCTTATGGTGCAATTTGGTGAAGCAGGGTTGAGACCTTCTCAGATTAAAAAGGTTGTTAACACAATGAAAACCTCAAATGTAGCTGATGTAACTTCAAAGCAATGTGCTAATGTCTTATCTGAGCATCGAAAACAACTTAGAGGAAAGGAGTTCTATGGACTTATAAAACATTTTCAAGATAAAACATTAGATGACAGTGACCAGTATTTTGTTGTGGATTTGTCTGATGATGGGTATCCTAGAAATATCTTTTGGGCTGATGGTAGATCAAGAGATGCCTATACAAAATTCAGAGATGTTGTTGTGTTTGATGTCACTTATATGACTAACAAATTCAAGATGCCTTTTGCTCCCTTTACTGGAGTGAATCATCATGGACAGTCTATACTTTTTGGTGGAGCATTGCTTGAAAACAAAAAGGAAGAGACATTTGAATGGTTATTTGAACATTTCCTCAAATGTATGTTTGGCAAGTATCCGCAGGCAATTATTATTGATCAAGACAAAGCAATGGGAAATGCAATAAAAAAAGGTGTTTCCGGATACTCGACATCGTTTTTGTTCATGGCATATCATGAAACATGAAACTGCGCACCATCGATCATATGTTTCCCATTACAGTGATTTTCAAGAAACGCACAAACAATGGGTAAATAGTGACACCATTGAAAAATTTGAAGCAACATGGGAGGTTATGCGTACTAAGTATGAACTGGAAAGCAACGGTTGGATTAGTTACATGTATAACCAACGTATACATTGGGCTAAACCCTTCTTGAATGATACTTTCTTTGTTGGTATGACAACAACCGGACGAAGTGAGAGTATCAATTCATTTTTTGATGGATTTGTTAATTCAAGGACCATGTTGAATGAATTTGTTGTACAATACGACAAAGCAATTGAGTCTCGAAGGGCCGCCGAAGAAGATGAAGACTTCAAGACTATGAACTCGAGGCCGGTTCTTTCTTCAGTGCATCCAATCGAAGCAAAAGCAGGTCAATGTTATACTAGAAAGATGTTTGATACTTTCAAAAAAGAATGGACTGAAGCTATTACCAATTTGACTCATGAGACTATAGGAAAAACTACAGTTGAAAGCACATACCGAGTTGGGCAATTGGATGTTGATAAAAAAAATATCGGCGCATTGTTACCTTTCGTTCTTTGGATCATGTCAATGTCACATGTTCTTGTGCGAAGTATGAGACAAATGGGATTTTATGTAAACATAGCCTATATGTGATGAAGAAGAAGCATGTTAAGGAACTCCCAAGTCACTATATTTTACCACGATGGACCCTTAATGCTAGGTACAAACTAGGTAGTGCTAGTATCGGACTCGGAGAAATGAATACTGAAAATGGAGTTAGTGCCTACACACTATGGTGTGTCCGTTCAAATTTTACAAAACTAATTGAACAAGCTAGAGACTCCCCTTTAGAGATACAAAAAGTCAATACGTTATTGATATGTCTTTTAGATGATCAAACAAATCGAAAGAAATCTATGTCTTTAGAGAATGCATCTCAAGGTTCTTGTATGGGAGTTTCGCAAATAGATATGATGCCACAATTATCTGTCCGCGATCCTGTTGGTCCAACTACTACAAAAGGGCGTCCTAAACTTGCAAGTAGAATCAAGTCTTCTTTAGAAGCCCTCAAAAAACGAACATGCTCTTACTGTCAAGGATTAGGTCATTATGCTACTAGTTGTTTAAAAAGAAAGGTAATTATAATAATAATTTAATATTCATGATTGAGAACTCTAATAATCACATTAACAATTTTTTATGTTTTTCATGTATGAGGCGGATGAATCGTTGCAAGAAACATAATGATGAGATATGTTGTTTCTGTGAGCAAAAGAAAAACTAGATGCTTCATGACATTTTTTGGGTTAACTTCACCTTTTTCATGTTTTAGACATAAACGGTGTATGGATAATTTAGAAGTTTTTGATGCTTTTTAACAATTCTAATATTTTAGAATGAAATTTGTTGATTGTTTATCATGGTATTTTATGAAAAAAAAAAAAAAACAAAATTATGAAGGTATTTTGTGAAAAAAAAACGAAATTATGAGGGTATTTTGTGAGAAAACAGAAGTACGATAGTATTTTATGAAAAAAACAAAATTATGAGGGTATTCTGTGAGAAAACGAAATCATGTGGGTATTTGTGAAAAAACCAGAAGTATGATGGTATTTTATGAAAAAAAAAACAAAATTATGAGGGTATTTTGTGAAAAAATAGAAGAACGATGGTATTTTGTGAAAAAAAACAAAATTATGAGGGTATTTTATGAAAAAACAAAATTATGAGGGTATTTTGTGAAAAAAAAACAGAAGTATGATGGTATTTTGTGAAAAAAAAAACAAAATTATAAGGTTATTTTGTGAAAACACGAAATTATGAGGGTATTTTGTGAAAAAAAAAAAAAAACAGAAGTACGATGATATTTTATGAAAAAAAAAACAAAATTATGAGGGTATTTTGTGAAAAAATGAAATTATGAGGGTATTTTGTGAAAAAACGAAACTTATCTGCAATTACAGGGTAAGAAAGAAAGTATGCTATCATTTTGGTTAGTGTTGTGTTATCTACACATAAGTTTGATGTTTTTTAACATCGTTGGACGATTTTGCCCTTGTCCCAAATATGGTAATCCTCAAGACCTCAGAGTGAATTATCTTAACTGAAAGGTGGTAAAATTAAAGATTTTGACTTTAAAATCACCCAACTCTTTTTCCATATTCAGAATCAAATACGAATATTCTACAAATTCAACACAATATTTTCTTAGTTTTAGCAAAAAAAAAAAAAAAAAAAAAAAAAAAAAAAAAAAAAAAAACAAGGTTCAATTGAGCTATTACAAGTAATCTTTCATTTTATTCATATTCAGCATTATAGAGCTTGAAGTCAAAACATAGGGCCCGTTTCTTTTTCTTCTTTAAGATAAAGTGTTTTATGCATAAAATCTTTCGGTTGAGACTGAATACAAGTAATAACCGTTTTAACCTTTGATTAAATGGTCATTTAATCAAGTAAACTATAAACTATACAGAGGTATTTCCTTATTGAACTAATGAACTATCTAAAATATGAATAAATGACCAATTTACCCTTTGGTCAATCCAGTTAGCTATACACATGAGTTTCTTTTTGACTTCAACAGAAAAAACAAAAAAAGAAAAAACAACTGAACTTAATACAGAAAGTAAAGGAAATGAGGCTTTCCCCATTTAATGGCTATCTTGGCTTTAATTCCTTGTGCTTTGATGGGTCAATAAACCAGTTTTCTAGGTGGTATATGGGATGCTCTAATCTGATATACATCATGGTGAACAGGGACTCCAAGAGCCTGAAAAACAAATTCTTGAAAATTAATGGATGGAAAATGAAGAAGGTTGAAAAGGGTTTGAACTTAATACTGGAAGGATTCCATTCCAAAATAAGGAAGCTTCAATAAGATGATAAAAACAGAGGAAAAAAGAGAACTTGAAGTGTTCATACCTACACATAGAAAGTTTCACAAGGGCTAGATATGAATCCAGAGCAAGGTTCTAAATGGCGTGAGGCGTGGCGTGGCGGCAAGGCCAAGCCTCAAGCTTAACGAGTCATGGCGAGCCACGGCGTTTTTCAAGGCGTGATGTAAGGCGGCGATTTTGTATTAATTTAAAATTACATTACCACATAAATATAAATTTATATTAAATATAACTACTTATTAGAAGTGTTAGATCAATAACTAATAACAAAAAGTTAACAAAAACCACAATACTTGTATCTCCGATTTGAAAAGACATAACGAAGAGAAAAAAACTGTGTCTCAAACGAAAAAACACGCGCCATAACACGCCATAACGCGCCATGGCGCGCCATATCACGCCTTGCCACGCGTTACGTCTAACAGCAACGTTATGAAGCTTTTCGTAACGGCAAAGCCACGCCTCACGCCATGGCGCGCCTTTTAGAACACTGATCCAGAGAGCTTTGGAACAATGAGTTTCCCCCAATAAATCAAGGAAGCTTGATATAATTTCTGAATCGTTCTGTTTGTGTCTCTTATGCAACCACTCTTCCTGTATCCTAACGTTAACATCCCTGCAATACAAATAATTTCAAAGCATTAAAAACCACAGGTATTGCAGAAGCAGGTGAATTTTCTTTATAAGTTTTAAGGCAGTTTTCATGCCAAAACCAGGCACCAGATGTTGAATTCCAGGAACACCATCTGCTTCATCACCCAAAATGCATCCTATAAACAAGATATTTTTGTAAGAAATACCCTCTTTAAAATAGTTTCATGAACAACAACTCAATCTTTTCATGAGTCACATCATCAAGAGAAAGTGTATACTTACTAAGTCTTAAATTAGAGAGTGGATCACACTTGTTGAATGGATATAGTACTACAGCAGCCTAGCGAGATTGTTGAATGGATATAATACTACAGCAGCCTAGCGAGATTCCATTAATAATGAAATGAGCTCAATATTCATAAGGGTGCATAAACTATTTGTAACGACCCGTCTCCGGTATGATGATTCCTTGGTATTTATTTTGAAGTTTTGCAAGAGGGACTCGGCGAGTTCATAGCCTGACTCACCGAGTAGGGACGGGATTTCGAGCACGTGTGAGCTGGCGACTCGGCGAGTCCATATTCCGGACTCGGCGAGTCTATCCGTCTGGGAGAAACCCTAAATCCCCGGGTTGCCCACTATTTAAGCCACCTTATGGCCTCCATTCTCGCCTCCTTCACCCTCAGAAGCTATGAGAAAACCCTAATTCGTTCTTGAGTGATTTTAAGTGATCTTTTGTGCATTTGTGAAGCTTGAAGAAGGAGAAGAAGAAAGGAGCAAGGAGAAGAATTGTAGAGCAGAGATTCAAGGGAAAACAAGAGCTCTTTGAGGTATTCTTCGGATTTCCTTCCCTTTTATGCTTTAAAACCCCCTCTAGATCTAGTTGATCTTTTCTCAAGCCTTATGTTGATATGGAAGCCCTATTATGCTGAGATATCCTTAGATCTGTTCATTTAGGAGTTGTAGAGCCCAAATCTATTGCCTTTATGGAGCTATTTTGCATCATAACCCTAGATCTACCCTTTTAAGTGCCTTTCGAGCCTTTATTCCCTTGTTCATGTGTTTGTACACGTAAAGTTGGAAATTTTACGTGGTAAATCAGCTTATTGGACTCAGATCTATCTTGTGTATGTATTGGATTCGAGCAGAATCGAGTGTAGAATAGTTGCATGGCGGTGACTCGGCGAGTCGGAAGAACGACTCGGCGAGTCGAGTCGCGAGTCCCCGATTTCTTCCTTTTGAGCGGTGTCGAGTGGGACCAGTGAGTAGTGGAGTGGACTCAGCGAGTTTGAGGGTAGACTCAGTAATGGAGGGACTCGGCGAGTTGTTCATACAACTCGGCGAGTCCAAGGCAATCTTCTTAAGCTCGAGAACAACTCGTCGAGTTGTTCATATGACTCGGCGAGTCGGATGAAGATTGTCTGAGTTCTTGGATCGAGAGGGTACTCGTCGAGTCGATGTCATACTCGACGAGTAGTCACGAGTAGGATTGAGAAGTGAGATTAGAGACTCGGCGAGTTGGCGGCCCAACTCGGCGAGTCAGGTCAACTGTGGGTTGACTTTGACCTAGAGTTGACTTTGACCAAGAGTTGACTTTGACCTAGAGTTGACTTTGACCAAGGGTAAAAGAGTCATTTTACCCAGTGCAGTGTTTAGCATTTGATTGAGTGTGTTTATGGACTTGTAGCCGGGGAGATACCGGAGCAGCAGCAGTTAGCCCTCAGAGCCATTCACTCAGCAGCCAGTTCACGAGGTGAGTTTCCTTCCAGTAGGAACGGGTCTAAGGCCACAATGCCGGCCCGTTTAGCTAGTAGTAGTATCCGGATTTTGATTCGATGCAGTAGTTAGCATGTTTGATGCCTTCGTGGCTCAGACAGGATTTATGTGTGTTCATGCTAGTGATATGTTTATACTATGTTCAGTCAGCTTCGGACTTCGGTCCGATGTAGGGGACAAGGTCCCAGTCAGCTTCGGACTTCGGTCCGATGTCAGCTTTGGACTTCGGTTCGATGTAGGGGACAAGGTCCCAGTCAGCTTCGGACTTCGGTTCGATGTAGGGGACAAGGTCCCAGTCAGCTTTGGACTTCGGTCCGATGTCAGCTTCGGACTTCGGTCCGATGGAGGGGGCAAGGCCCCAGTCAGTTAGCTTCGGACTTCGGTCCGATGTAGGGGACAAGGTCCCAGTCAGTCAGCTTCGGACTTCGGTTCGATGGAGGGGGCAAGGCCCCAGTATGTGCTTGATATGTTATTGTATGGTATGTGGTAGTTTGGGGGAGCTCACTAAGCTTCGTGCTTACAGTTTCAGTTTTGGTTTCAGGTACTTCCGCAAGCAGAGGGAAGAGCTCGGGATGATGGCATCGCACACACCACAACTTCAACTTTTATCCTGGGAGTTGATTTAGTTTTTGATTTTGATATGACATAGATATGATACAGTTTTCCGCACAGTGTTTTTATTATGTTTGGGATACATCACGTATGGTTTTATGATATGACACTCAGATTATGGTTTTTGGTTATATTGAAAAATGAAATTTTTGGGTCGTATTTTTGGGTCGTTTCACTATTGCTGAAATCAACTAAAACATATGGATAAAATACTACAACAGCTTAGCAATCAACTGAAGATTCCAGTGCACTTCTTCTACTTCTCTGCCAGAAAAAAGAGCTATATTTGATTAGATTGCTTCCAAAAAGTCTTTCAGATACCTTAAAATCCAAAGATTTTGAATTAAATCACTGAGTTATCTAAAACGACCAAACTCTCATTAAGATAAAATAATTGGCCTGTTGAGCTTAAAATTTGGCATAGAAACATAATGGAGAGAGGTGGTGCTTACGACAATAACAGGGTCTGTAAGGCTGACTTCGGAGAAGAAAAGGAAAATCCAGTGAGCAAAAGAGTGTAAACTCGGGGTGCTACCATCATAACAGATTGGGTTTACATCCAAAAAGAACACCCTTTTCTTCTTCTTGATGATGATATTATTAACAGTATCATCATGTCCATTTACTTCGTTTAGGTCATGCTTTGGTTGCAACAGCAACCCACCAACTGTTCGACCTTCTGTCCGAGAAGAAGAAGCAATAAGGGCAGCACTAGGTTTGGCTCGGAGCTTCGTGCGCATGAAAGAGGGAGCTGAGCGAAGAGTAGTCAGATTATGAATACCCATATACATACCCATCGCTATACGAGCTTCTAAGCCGTCCACCATCATCACATTCACCCTGCTGCACCTGCAAGTGTAAGTATCTAGTCAATTGATTTGCCGAGGGCTAGATAGAGAACTCATTGGAACGATGGATGATTGTGCCTCTTGAACCCAAGAAAAAAACCGAAAACATGTGTGTGGGATCGAAATACCTGTTGGATGATCAAATAATCGAATGTTAACTCAAATCCCCAACGATCACCTCACCTGTTGGTTGATACGAGCTAACACAGAAGAGCTAAAGACGAAGAATTGATTGGGGCTTGATAAACTTCATTTCCGATGTATTTTGTTTTTTTTTTTTTTTTGAGAAATTTAATCCGAAACTACGTAGTTTTGGGGTTAAGGGTACCTAACCTTATATACCCTTATGGGTATATTCACTTTTCCCTATATATATATATATATATATATATATATATATATATATATATATATATATATATATATATATATATATATATATATATATATAGAGAGAGAGAGAGAGAGAGAGAGAGTTAGGTTCAAATGTTTCTAGCAACTATTGTGTGCATGAATGCACCAATAGGAATTTAGGAATAATTAAATTAATAAAAATTGTTATAAGGGTAATTATGTAACTTTAGCATGATAATTAAAATAAAATCCCTTAATTCATGGAAATTACCATAAAATTTTTTTTGACCAACTATTTAACCCTAGCCTATCATATCATATGTATTCTATTTCTGTCGCCGTAGGCTCCTCTGAAACATTCATACGTATCCCTTCTTCGTCAAAACACCATCAGCCATATAAATCTCCATTCAATTGCAGACCAAAAAATAAATGTGAAATATCGATTGATGCCTCTTACCAATCTTCAACTATTAATACGTACGTGATTTCTAACATCCATTATGTCTTTTTCATTTGATTATTAGTATACCAATCACAGGGTATCAATCACGATGTTATAAAAGTTGCTTATGAATTCAAAATTTTCTCTTTTTGCTAGCCCCCAAAATAACTACGTGATTACTATTCACTGTGGTTTTTTTATTGATTGTTGGTAATACCCAAAAGAATTACCAATCGTAATTTTGTAAAATTGATTATGAATGTGAAAGTGATTTTAGGTTTTTTAATGGATTCTCAAAATTAATCTATGAATCTTCTTTTTGAATTCACTTATTGTGCATTACATAGGTTGTGTACGATTTCATTCTTCCACTAACATCAGGTAAGTTCAATTTTATTTATTACATGATTGTACTAATCATAACATGTTTTTTTAGTTGTATCTCCAGTTCCCTACCACCAAGAAATTGAATTGGTAAGACTCTCAATAATTTTTTTTAAGAAACTAAAGACGCACATCACGTGTTCGATAAAATGCATAGTTGAAATCTAGGTTTTTTTAATGCATCTTGATGTCGATCATTCTGCTAGAATGCAATATCGAATTCTAATTTTGTTAGAATAGAATCTTGAATTTCTTGTCAACTTAAGCAGTGAATTACCGTAACCAATTTTGTTAGAATAAAATTGGTTTATATTCTTGTTATTGATCTCGATTCTTATGGAATAACATCTTAAATAATGAAACATTACATTCTTTCAGAATAATATACATTACAAGTTTAGGGATGATTGTTAATGTTGGTTTGTAGAAATTATAGTTATATTCTATTTGAATGTATATCACATTCTATTAGAATTTATTGTTTTATTCTATTTAATGCACTAAAATTTTTAATATTTGAAAGTTGATTATTTCTTCCTTGTGAATTTAGGTTTTGAAGAGGTTGTCATTAATGTGGAAAATGAAGAAAACATGGAGAACGATAATATTTTTTCAGAATAATATTTTTTCGGAATAGAGTAGTGTTTTTGTTAGATTTTGATGTTTTTTCTTTTTTAAAATGTAATCCTTAAACCATTATTAGTCATAATTTGTTTAGAATGATTGTAACAATTGTTTATAGTCTTTTTCTTTACGAACGAATGTAAATATTGATTCTTAAAGAATAAAATCCGTATTCTTTAGAAAATGTTTTTCTTGATAATATGTTGTATAATTCTTTAAGCATGTTTAATATAAAAAGTATCTTGAATGAAACAATATTATTCAAGAATAAAACCACAAATATATTTATTAGTTTATTGTTGACTTTTTGTCATTCTGACAGAATAAAATCGGTTATTATTAAAAGTAATATTAAATTTTAATTAAATTAATTTTAAAAAAATCAAATTTTTTTAAAAATAAAGGAATTAATGATCCCTTAAAATCCGAAAATTTCCTTTTTTAAAATAGGTTAATTGACCAAAATACCCTTTTGTTGAAATTTGTGTGATTATATGATACATACTACCCTATTGTAATATCATAGATCCTCAGATCATGATTGTTGATTCTATTCATCCGATGGTCCAGATCTGTGCATTCTGACACACAATAGTTAGTAGAAACAATATATATATATATATATATATATATATATATATATATATATATATAGGGTTAAGTTTAAATGAGAACACTATTTAATGTGAGAACGTGAGAACACTACTTTATGTTACTATTCTACTATGAATTTAATATGTATAGTATTGTAGTAATTACAATATGAATATATTCAATTTTATAATGCTATTCTACTATAAAATTGATATATATGTGTAGTAATTTAGTAAATTCTAATGTGAATGTTAAATATATGATTGTTCATATATTCGGTGATGAATAATGTTATAAAGTTGTACATACAAAATTTTAATGTGAATATTAATGTTTGATTGTTCGTATATTTGTTGATGAATAATGTCATATCGTTGTATATACAAAATTCATAGTAGAATAGTAACATAAAGTACTGTTCTCACGTTCTCACATTAAATAATATTCTCATTTGAACTTAACCATATATATATATATATCCTCCCTAATAAATGAAAATAATTTTGCCACATGTCACTCTCTCATTAACTTGGACACACGTCATTTTTTGGTATTTTTAAATAAATGTTTTTTTCCATGTGTCATTTTCTCATTGTTTATCTTTTTTTAATTAACACATCATATTTAAACCTTAATTATTAATTGCTTTATTTAAAAATAATAATTAAATTACAATATTACAACTCATATTATTGAATATGTTTCATTTTAAATTCAAATTTTAAATTTTAAATTTTAAATTTAAATAATTTTTTTGTTTAAACCTTCATATTTAATTTTTTTGTTTTAATAAACCCGTATAACATACGGGCGTCACAACTAGTATATATATATATATATATATATATATATATATATATATTAACTTATAAAAGAAATTCTATTATTTCTATAAATAGATCCAATAAAATAATAATATTTTTTTAAGACGTTCAAATCTCTAAGCGTAAAGTACAACTAATCGTGAATAAAATAATATTATAATTTAAATGGGGTTTTTACTTGGTTCACATTGTTAATGATCTCCAGATTTTGAGCTCTACCTCTTAACGCCTTTCTCCGGTATATTCAACTTCCTCCCACCCTGACTTTCACTTTCCCTTTCTTCTCTCTACAAACCCTAATTGTCGCCACTACCAACATCGATCACCTCATCCGCCACCACCATCACGGCTTACCGCAGTCGCCCACCTCATTACGATTGTCAATATGCTTCATGGTAGGTTCTTATATAAAGCATATTGATCATTTATTGAAATTTAAGAGGTATAAATTTATAAACACAATATACAACTATCAAATGCATATGTTATTCAAACGATATTATTCAGCGATTGATCCGTTAAAATTAAGATTCCTTTTTGATCTTCCAAATCTCGGAGCATATCTCGGCCCTTCCCCCTGTTTCGTTTCCTATAGATGGGTTTTAGGGTTTTAAATTATACAAAATTTAGTATTAGTTCTTTTTTCTTTGTGATCGATTGCTATTTTTTTTTTCTTTCTAGGTCAATGGAGTATCTCCTGGAGTTTCTCTTCAAGCCTTTGATTATCCTTCGACTACTCACTCTTTCTTTGTTGCAAAAGCTATGGTATTGAAATTGTCTCTCATTCATGTTGGTATTGAAATTATCACTAATTCACTTTCTCCAATGCTCTCTATTTGTTACAAAAATGAGATATTCAAATCTATAATTTCTTTGCTCACTTTCTATTGCTAAATGATGGCTTTGAAACTCTCTGTTTACATTTACTTTGATTTCATTGTTACTGATTCTTGTAGGAGGTATATTATGATTAAGATTCAAGACATTGGGATTGTAAGTTTTCCATTTTAAATTAAGAATAAAATAGTTCGCTCCCTAATGGTCTTACTTGTAACATTTGTTAATTTGTAGTTGAGTTTTTTTTGGTGGTAGGATTGTTTCATGTATGAGAAACAATGTCTAGGTTTGAGTATAAAGGATTCAAAATGGAAGGCTTTGAGTGCCCTAAACATTTAGCAAATGTTAGTTTTATGTTTGATTTCCTGGGTTTTGATTATTCTGCTCATATCAACACATGTAGCTAGACGATGGTAGTAGTTTATTTTCTTTTTCAATTAATCACAACTTTCCTTTGAAACATGGAAACAAGAGAATGATAATTATTACCTTATTTTCTGATTTAGATGTTCTTGCAAATAAATGGTGTTGCCTGAAAACATTTTGATGGTAGTTTTGCTGAGTGGGTATGTTCATCTCGCTCTTTTCACAACCTTCCACATGTTATCTTTCTTTAAACATTCTTTAAATAGGTGAGCTATGGTATGATGTGGAACACAGTTGTTGAGAAAGCCATGTCCCAATAAAACCCTAAGAGTAAGATGAGGATTACATCTCATTATCGTGACCTCTTTTGATTCGTATTATACTTAACTTGATTACTTGACCGGTGCACGTGGGATGCATTCTACATCCATGTCAGATGTTTTCACTACTCTACATTCAATTTTCATTTCTCTTCTATTTGAGTTTTCTAAGAATGTAACAACTAGGAATAAGGGATGATCTGTCAA